>NC_135318.1:69149395-69452088 GCF_048772815.1 Callospermophilus lateralis | reverse complement strand
ATCAGTTTTTCTCTGAATGAAAAAAATATCTATTACATTCTCAAACATATTCTTTGAATATAATAGCTGCTTAACATACACTTTCAAAAAGAAATAAATGAATATGTTAAGGGATATAATTCTGAAGATCAATTTTACTATATATGGTAAATCTTCAAAAGATTTGAATGTGAAATTTCTTTTTTTAATAATTTTTCCAAAGGAAATGTTTAGGAGAAAGGTTTATTTTCAAAGGTATTCATTTTGGTGTTATTTATTACTCCAAAGAGCTTAAAAATAAATTTCTTAACAGCGTGGGAATGATATAATATTTTGGGGTATGCTGCATTGAAAACATTAAAATATTCTTTTAATTAAATATTTATTCTTAAGAAATTATATGTAAAATGAGGGGACAAATTATATATAAAGAGAAAACCTGACAGGTCAAAAATATATACAAACATAAAAAGGCATACTTACACAAAAATATAAGTGGATATATATATATCTTTACACTAAAGAAACACGAATTTAATTCCTTAAAAGTTTGTTTGAAATTAAAAGGTCTCCTTAAGCTTTTCCACATTTTTCTCATTTCTTTGCTAATAATATTATATATATATATATATATATATATATATATATATATATATATATCTTTTGTGTGTTTAAAAAAATATTAATTTTTAAATCTCCCTCATAATACTCCAAACTACACAACTTGTCACCAAGTACACATGCCATATGTCCCTGAAATTATGTAGTTTCCCATTACTGTAAGTATTCATATTGAGTTGTCTTAGAAATAATTCTTGTAAATTACATAATAATATTCTACCTATATTAAATTTTCCAACATAAATAATTGCTCTTGTGTGAAAGCTATTTAAGAAGTAATTTTTTATTAGAATATATACATGGAAGCATTTGATAGCAAAAGGGTAGGTTGAAGACTCTCTGGTCTTCAGCTTATTTTCAAATATTCCAAAAAAAAAGTATTGGTATATGGGAGATGCAGAGAATGATAGAGAAACAGGTGTAACAACAGTTAGTGAGTCTGGGTAAACATGCTCCTTGCACTACTCTTGCAAAAAAATTGTGTGAACTTGGAAAAAAATACCCAAATAAAATTTACCATAAAGAAACTTCATCTCAATAGGAATAACTCAGAAGTATTAGATTCAGGGTATGGTAAAGTGGTTTAATAATATATATTATACACACACACACATCTATATATGTTATATATAAATTACACACATATATGTTAAACACATACACACTTATACACACACACACACACACACACACATATATATATATATATATAGAGAGAGAGAGAGAGAGAGAGAGAGAGAGAGACTATTACATAAAATGGGCAGCAAACTGTATCTATTAAAATTTCAATAAAATATATTGCCAAAGCTAGACTAGAAAACTAATTTGACTCTTTTAAAAACCATGAAGTATGGTGACACAAACCTATAATTCAAGCTCTTCAGAATGCTAAAAGAGGAAGATCAAAGTTTGAGGAGAGCCTAGGCAAAAGGAAGATGCAGCTCACTGATATAGTCCACAAACGTTCAGTCCCCAATACCACACACACACACACACACACACACACACACACACACACACCATTTGCTTCTAATGTTTCACAAGCATGATTCAGGCTTAAAGGCCATGCAAACCCCACGAGAGCATAAAGTCCGACAGTCATTTTAGATGGAGACAAATGTAATATGAAAAAGAAAGACCACAGAACACAGATGTCAAAGATAGTGGCCATGGGTAATCTCTGAAATCAAAGAGGTTCCCTACCTTCAATTTAAACTCAGATGATTTTTATCACCATGTCTGGGCAAGGACATTTAGATTGCTACAGAATAGTTATTGCTGAATATCTCCTATCATTATCCTTTTCCGATATTAACATGTATGCAAACACATTATTTTCTTGTTCCAAATATTGGATATGAGGAGAGGAGAATATATAGCTTATCTTTTGAGATTTTTAGTCAAACAGAAGAAGGAACAAGAAAATGGTATTTGGTAATTTCAAGTATTGGCAGTGGGAGGGATCACAAGGTTTTCAGTATAATCCATACTATGTAGCCCTTTGCATCGAGGTAGATCGAAGTACCAATCTTGCTTCCCAGTAGAACATAGCAAAAGTCAGAAGTCCTACTATACAATGCTGCTGAGACAATATTTTTTATACTTTCCCTGATCTCACATTCTCAGTCTGAACATGCATTCTGACATGACAGAAATGCAGGATAGGAGCAGCTTAGGTCCTTGATTTATCATTTAAAGGAAAATACAAAAATGAGCTGAATTAAATTGAACATAAACAAAAATAAATGTTATATATGTGTGTGCATGTGTCTATTATATGAGTTCTACTATAGCAAAGCATTTCCAATTACTTTAAATATTCAATAAAATTTATGTTATCATATGACAGGCTTTGAAAAATAATTTCTGGTTTAATAGCAATGTTATGTTCCCTTAGCATCTGCCATTTCTAATAATTATGATAGTAGTAGCAACTTGACCAAGAAAGTGTTAATAAGAAGTATTTTTGCACAATGTGTGCTTTTCCTAAATTTATAAAGTATTTGTTGACTTGAAAAATGAAATCTTAAATAGAGCAGAAATTCTATATTTTTTTATTGTTAGCATTCTCTAAGCCTGTAGCAATAGCTGAGAATAACACATTTTATTGAGCAAATAAATGCATATAAATTAATAAAGTAATGCAATTCTGTAAAGTAGTCAAGTGTTGGCTGGAAAATTAAAATAAGATGATAAATATTGCAGCTTCCCCTTGATAAATATTAAGGACAGACAGATGTGAATGTTTTAAGCACAGCAAAAGGAAATAAGTTCATAAAATTTGCCCACTGTGCTGACCCCATATACTTTGTTTTCCAAGAAGTAATTTACCTGTAGCTCTGCCAGGCTTAAGTTGACAAGATATGTCACATTTCTCAGAAAACTACTTGTTATCTGCACGAGAAATACAGACCCAAAATAATGTTGATAAGAGGAACCCAAGTTATGCTGAAGTGTGAAATTTTATGACTCTTTTTACAGACCAGATCCCAAAACTCAGGGAAGTTAAGGATAACTCCTCCTATAAGTACATAGGTTAATAATCCAATTAGAGCCAAATAGCATGGGCCAAAGTTACCTAGCTTTGTCATGCCAATGGGGACTTGAAAGTCTGGTGTCATCTTGCTGTCAGTCAAGTGTCAAGAGGTTGACCTGGGTGGAACACTCTGGAAAGTCCTCTGAGATTCCCCAGTAAAGTGTGAATTCAGTAGAGAAACACTGTACCTCTCCTCTCTGAGAGAGTCCACTCTCTTCCTTGAGAATATCTCCTTTCCCTTTTAGTATCTCTTTAATAAACTCATGCCTGTTACTGTGAGAGTCATCTATGGACTCTTTCTGACTTGATCACAAGAACTGACTTTTGAAAAAGGGGATCTTTGTGCTGTCTCAGATTCCCCAAAGTCTTCTTTCTTGTAATAACCTGAACAAAAGTGTTGCCTTCAATTACAAGACGCTCAAGTTCAGGTTAGCCTCAGCAACTTAGCAAGATCTTCTCTCAAACTGAAATATTAAAACATTAGAATATCATATGTCACTGAATTTTGTTTAGAAATATGATTAGTATAGATTTAATTGAATTTATATTTTCAATTTAGGAACTGTTTTGATGTTCTCAGATACAAAAGTGCAAACATGTTTTACAAATAAAGAAAAATGTTGCTTCTTAAAAAAAAAATAGTGTTGGGGATGAGGCTCAGTGGTTAAATGCTCCTGGATTCCAATCCCTGGTATAAATAAATAAGTAGATCAATTACAAGATGCTAAATAATACTTTGGATAATGATAAATAATAAGGCACAATATATTTTTTGTCTCTGGTGAGTATTATCACACAATTTTCATTATTAAATTTATATAAAATTGAAAGATTTTTAAAAAATTTTCTATGAATTTCCAAGGCTATCTCTATATATTGATTTCAAACGAGTACTTTTAGAAGTTCATTCAAGAGTGCAAGCCTTCATTACTAATTTGAAAACTTGGATGTTTACCAAAAGATAAAATGGCAAATGCAGTCTCCTATATGCTCTTGAAATTGTTTAGTTTTATGAGAATAGAAATTGTTATTTTTCCTTATTTTTCTTCTGAGACTATAAAACTTGTCAGCATTTGAAAAATTCATCTGTCTAAATCTCTTTCTCTTCAGATGAGTCAATATGATTACAGAATAAGTAAAGGCGATTACTACAGGAAGATAAGAATCACAATTTCAATGTCCTTTTTATTTTCATGATGTTTTATGCAAAGTAATTTCATTTGGACTTTACATGGAAATCCATTCTATTGTTCTGCCTTACTTTCTGGCTATGAATTAATAAGGTAAGACAAGATTTCCCATAATAGACACTATCTAGTGTATAGTTAACATCCATCATGTTGCTAAGATAATTATTTTATCTTTATGAAAATTCTAGGGGAATAAGTAGCACATTATCCACATGTTAAAGAGGAGGAATATTGGTTAGCATAAAACTGGTATCAGACTTCAGAGCCTTTGTTTCAAAAATTCCAACCTGTACTGTACTCAGCATTTGCAGATTTGCAAACCTAAGAGAGTCTTTGATCCACACAGATGAAATGTTTGCCTTGGTGGGATTATAATCAATACTAATTATCATAGTAATTGTACAGTGTGGATGAAATGAGATTATATGTGTAAACATTGTCTTTTCATCAATGGACTGTTCTCTAGAAATTCGAGGAGATCTGAGGCTCATGATATCTGAGAGGAGAAAGCTTTCACAGCTACAGGAATAAGCAACACCACAGTAGAGGACCACCTATGAATGGGGTAACTGTTCAGAGGAGTATTACTATGCTCAGCAGGACAAATGGGATATGATACCTTCTCCTTTTAGGCATTTTTGTACAATCAACAATAGTGGTAGTCTGGCAGCAAAGATGTTCCACTTTTGAATTACTGCAGTGACTTTATATACAAACATTACACTCAGTCTTGAAACTCTGAAATAATTGCATCTGCACATGAGCTAAACACTCTTCCTTTTTATATGCCTAAGGATTCTGTGTATGAACTCAAATGCTGACTCTGAAATTATAATTTTAAACAAATCTCTCACCAATTAAATTGATCAGTTCTCTCACAGTTGGCAATTGAACCTGATAAACTATATTATATAGGGCAGGTGTGAAACCTAATTAAGAATTTAGTGGCATCGGGTAAAATCAGCATAGTGGCCTCTCTACCACAGAGCTGAATTTCGGGTGGATCAAGAACAATCCATGTTTTTGGCTAACACTCGCTTCACCTACATAGAGCTGGGCAGTAACTGCTGCTCTTTGATGATGTGATTCTTTTTTTCAAGGTGTCAAGAATGATTAAACTGCTTGTAGAAAATCTCAAGGACCTGTATTGAACTTGAAAATATCTGCTCTATCACATAATGCTTTTCATATTAAACTATGAATATTAGAAAGAGAGTTGGTAAAATTTGCTCAGATAACTAAGAACCTTATTTTATAAGGGAAGGGATCAGGATTCTTTGTCTTTTACCTTTCAGTGCTTGATTTTTTTATTTCTAAGATTTCAGCAATGATAAACTGACTTCCACACTCTAACTAGATAGTGAAAGGCTTGGTTCTATGACTAGCTTGCAGTAGGCCCACAAGACTTCTCTTGATCTAACATTTATAACTTTAAACAGAACACCCAAAAAAGATCATCAAAGCTGATGCACTTCACATAGACACTTGGCTAGGGACAGGTAAGTATTAAGGTACTAGTCCAAAGTCCCAAATAAAACTCTGGGTCTTTTGAAGTAAAAGACAAAGGATTTATTCTGGACAGGGCCAAGGGAGCAGAGAGCAAACAGTTGTGCAACCCTTGACCCCAACTGGGGGTGGGAATTCAGCTCATAAGAGCTAAAATCACAAAGGGGAGGAGGCAGGAGAGGCGATTATAATCACAAGATACATTTCATGTAATGAAAAGCTTGTTTTCTCAGAAATCACACCTTTAGTACATACACAAAAAAGTTTGCATTCGTTCCATAGTTCAGGGATATTGTGGTCAGGGTATAAGTGGGTGAGAGTGGAGATGTTAGCTGTGGTGTGAGTGGACTTATGTGGAAGGGGGGGTTGCAGTTTCACACAGGGTGAGGTGTCCTAGAAAAATGGGGTAAGTCTGGCCTAATTTTCAAACCAGCCCATAAGTACAGATTAAAAATCCACCCCACTTCAATCACCAATTAACCTTGCTAAGAGGTTTCATCCTCCTTGAAGAGTATCTATATCTAATTTAAAATAAGGCACCAAATAGGATAGCAAAGAATCTGACCATGAACTCTTTGGGGACTGAAGAGAATGTTGGTGATTGTAAAGTCAAGACCTCTTAATGTAAAAGTATACCCTTGAGGAGAAAACACGGCATATGTAACAATAAAGTGGGCTATTTTTTCTCTTTCTGTCCACTGCAACTGGGATCTGATACTAAATGCAGAGAGAAGGTGGCAGGTAAGCAGAGACTTCATCACAGGAGTGAACATAGGTGCCACCTTGTATTGTCCACAGAGATCCCTGTTGTGGCTACTAGGTATTACACAGTGCTTTCTTTAGACTTTGCCTGAGATACCTTGACCTCATTAGACAAAGACTTTCTTCAAATTTCACCTTTGTCAGATACCTGTCTAGATTAAATAATTACAGCAATGTCTCTGGAAGCAGCTATAAACTGAAGGCAATTTTACCTGGTTGCAACTATATGGTATTTTTCCTGGTCTTAAATTGTTAATTCTGAATTTCAACTCCTAGAGGAAGGGAATAATGAGGATGCTGTCTTATGATTAAGCACTCTGGACAATGTCATTATGGCAAGGAGAGTGAGTTCTAGGAGTTCAAATCTGTTAATAACAGTAGTGGGTTCAGGATGCAATATACATGAATTTAATTATTTTTGAGCAAGTTACTTCACTTTTATTGAAAACAGATGAAATTCATCACATATATAATGCTAAGACAAGCAATTTTGTTATATGGAAATTCTTGCAGACCAAAGAACTGTCTTTATCTTTTATGAGATAATGTTTAATTCTCAGAGGAAAAACAATCTTATCTGTTAGAGGAAGATTTCATGATACAAAGCAAACCCTCTCAACATCCCTTTGCAAAGCTAAAACATCTTACAATGGCATCTCACTAAGATTCTGATATGTGTAATGAACTGCAGATCCGGTGTCAAAAGACCATAGCCTGCTGTTTAGGTTTTATTGCTGTGTAATTCCACATGAATTCACTGAGAAGAGAAAAGAAAATCAAGGGCTCCTCTTTTAATTATAATTACTGCCTTCAAAATGGTGCCTCTCATTAGAATGATATCACAATGGAATCTTCTTTTTAGAGAATTAAATGAAGACTGCTAATTGAATCTTCTTTTTTTTGAGAAAAAAATTGATTTGGCCTTCTGTCTTCATTGTTATTTAATATATAAAATATGGTTTAACAGTTAAGAGTGGATTCAAATTGAAATCAGTTACTCACTGTGCTAGTTATTGAATAGGATATATGACCCTGGACAAGGTAAATACCCAAATGAAATTATAGCTCCCTAATCTTCAGAACATGGATGTGGTAGGTAGTTTTCTGAAATGGTTCCAAATGACATTTGCCTTCACTGCTCATCCCCTTTATGACACTTGACGTTCTAACTTGCTTCTAACAAATAGAATATAACACAAATGATGAGATGCTGCTTCTGTCATTAGGCCATAAAAGGCTGATTTCTCTGACCACATTCTCCCTTGCCCTCTAGTTTGCCTGTTCTGAAGAAGTAAACTATCATGTTGAGGATTTCCAACTGAAGGAAATTTTCATCCAGCAGCCAGTGAGAAACTGAGATACTTGTTCTAACAATACATGAACAATTGAACCCAGTATGCAATCACATAAGGGAGTACAGAGGCTGATATTGCCCTTGCAAAGTACTGAGGTGATCACAGCCCAAGCCAACACCTTGATTTTAGTCTATAAGAAACCCTGAAACAAAGAACCCATTGTCATCTTGCTCAGATATCTGACCCACAGAAACTATATGGGGCAATTAATATGTGCTATGTGAGACTACTAAGTCTTGTGATATTTTAAATACATGAGATAACTAATATAATGTATAGTTTTATTATTAAATATAACATTAGAATTCATTTTGACATAATTATAAAAGCATAGAATATAATTAGTTCTAATTCATTCTCCAGGTCATCTCCTCTCCTTCCCTTCTTCCTACCTCCTATTCTCTTCCCTTTACTAATATTTATGCTATTTATTTAGTTTTTTAAAAATTATTGTCTTGTTGATATAAATGACAGTGAGAATCACAATGGTATAATCATACATGTACATAGAAAAGTTAGGTGAGATTTATTCTACTGTTCTTCCCTTTTCCTGTACCTCATCCCTTCACCTCATTTCTGCTAGTCTACTCAATGATCTTTCTTCTATATTGATGAAATTCCATTCCCTCCCCTTTTCCTCTCTCTCTCTCTCCCTCCCTCTCTCTCTCTCTCTCTCTCTCTCTCTCTCTCTCTCTCTCTCTTTCTCACTTTTTTTTTTCGTGTGTGGTGTTGGGGATGGAACCCAGAGCCTTGTGCATGCAAGGCAAGCACTCTACCAACAGAGATATATTCCTAGCCTTTCTCATTCTTTTTTTTTAATGGATTATGCATGTGTCTACCTCAAATATTTGTTGTGAAGATTAAATGTATAATATAAAGAATGTTGACCATTCTTATTATTTTTTTCTTATTTGAAATAAATTCATACTCAGACTTGATAAATGGATATGAGTACAATTTTGGAAATCCATATTTATTATATGGATTTAGTCCACATTTATAATATTTCATATCAAAGAATTTTGAATATTATTTTAATATATATTTCTTGGCTGGTTTTCTGTATTTTAGAGTAAGGAAGACCTGGTATTAAATAGCAATATGTCAGTTGTCACCTTTTTCAGACTCCGGGTCCTGAGAGAAATAAATCTTTACAAAGAATTCCATCAGAGAGAATGTACAAATTTTCTAGGATTTAAGGTATGCATATATAAATATAATTTAACCTATCCAGTTATTAAAATAAATCCCAACAAGATATACACCTGTTGAAAAAAAATTGTATTTCTCTTGACGTATGAGAATTCTTGCTTAATTTATTTTCAAAGGCATACAATTAAGGGTCAGTAATAAAAACTAAACAATAGTATTTGCGACTATTTTTGAAGCAATTTTAATGCTTTACCTTTTTGTAAAAATAGAATAAAGTGATACCATATTCTGGCTGAATTATCAAATAGGTTTCTTCTTAACTCCTATAATGTCTTGCATTTTTCCTGATTATATTAATTAGCATTATAATTTTGTCAGTCTAAGTACTTCAGTACATCTTCACATCTAAACCTTAAAAATCTATACTATTATTAGCCCGACTTATCCAAATAGGCAAAACTTCAAGGACGTGATTTGACAAAAAAAAAAAAAAAGCAAAGATTTTCTTTTTAAATAATGGGAAAACATTTTACTATAAGAGAAAGAATATAAAAATTCTTATATACTTTAGAAGGATTTCAAGAGAGTTTTTTTGTGAAATGTGAAAAAAAGAAGCTTTAAGAAAGAGTTTTTACTCATCAATATAACCAGTGTGTTCAAATTTGAAATTGGATACAAAGTTCTCAGAACTTCCATTGTAAAATGTTATGCCCTCTAATACTAGGAATACTAGTAGCCATCATTACATTGATCAAATGATTGATATATTTGTTGTGTACTGTGTAAATGCTTGATATAAATATTGCAATTGACACTATGCAGCAACTATGTGTTGTAGGTACTGAGGTTAATATTTTATTTGATGAGGCACAGAGAAATCAAATGAAGGTAATCTAGTCAACAAGAAAGCACTAATTTTTTAAACTTTAAACTTTCTATATCATTAAATCCCATGCACCATAAATTTTCTGACAGGAGTGTCTTTACTCACATAGTTGCTATCCAAGATGTTCTGGGTATAATAATAAGATATGAGTCAAAGAGACACATAGTGACAATGGTTAGAAAATTTTTTGTCTACCAAAGATTTCCAGATAAATTAGAAGAGTCAAAGCTTGTTTAGGTTGTTGATGTGGAGTATT
Organism: Callospermophilus lateralis; assembly: GCF_048772815.1. Taxonomy (NCBI): domain Eukaryota; kingdom Metazoa; phylum Chordata; class Mammalia; order Rodentia; family Sciuridae; genus Callospermophilus; species Callospermophilus lateralis. The sequence continues at coordinate 69,441,845 of NC_135318.1, read as the reverse complement.
CTTATATAGATCATGTATTCCTTGATTGACCTTAAGGTTTGTCTATTAACATGAGGAACCTAGATAAGGAAGAAGTCATTCTTGCCTTTCATAAACATAGGCTTTAATTGTGGTGATCATCCACAATGTTGCCAGACTTCACTGATTTATAATGGCTAAACTTATAATTTTTCAACTTTATGAAGATGCAGTAGCAATATGTATTTAGTTGAAACCATTTGTTGAATTGTGAATTTTGGTCATTATCCCAGTTAGCCACACACCCACACACAAAGACAATATACTATGTGCTAAGTTTGTAATATTCAGTATGTTAGGTGCACTGAATGAATTTTCAACTTATTCTGTTTTCAATTTACAAATTATTAATTTGTATTAATCTCTTTTCCAACACTATAATAAAATCCTTGAAGCTGTTACTTAATTTTAAGAAAGGAGGTATATTTAGCTCACAGTTTTGGAGGCTAAAAGCTCAATTTCTGATAACCCAAATGATCTGGCTTCTGGTGAGGGCCCAAATGGTAGGTAGTTTGTATCATAATGGGATCTCTGCTTTGCAGGAAAACTGTATGTGTCCACTAACGTCAAAGTCAACAATAACATTTTGGAATTGAGAAATCAAAATGGTACGTTTTCCTTCCTCTTACTCCTCAAGCTCAGCTCTAGTGATATCTTCTCTCCAGTCTCCTTCATAGGCAAAAGAATTTTGCTCCATCTGGGGAACATCATTTATCTCACAATAAGTCTTAGGAATTGAGTAGCTGATTTTTCCCAATGAAGATGAGTAGAGAGAATCAGATTCGTCCAAGAAGTAGAGCAGTCAGGTTTGAGGTGTTTGGTGTGGGGAGAAACTGGAAGAAACATTATACATTAGCCTAATTTCAAACTTTGGTACCCATGATGAACTCCAATTCCACCAAGTTTTACTGAGAGTCGTAATTTGACTTCAAGACACTCTAACAAAAAGCAACAGTAGGACTCGTGAGACAGTAGTAATTGCTTATTGGAACTCAGATTTTTTTCTTCAAAGTTGTTAATAGGGAATTAAACAAAAGAATTGCCAACAGTTTTCCACTTCAAAATTGTTGCAAAATGTAATTATAAGTTTATAATTAGTGGATTATAGAAGCAAAACTCCAAAAAAAAAAAAAAAATCAGAAACAGGGCTGGAAACTGCTCCACATATTTTTAGCTTCCCGTCCTTTTTTTCCATTCATAAGCCAGTGGAGAAAGGCAGAGCTATGTGACTATTACTAGAGGAAACAAAGATTTCCCCATAATTTTCCTCAGCTTGAAACTTTTTAAACACTTGAATTGGCCCAATTGCTTCTCCAAATATAACCATAGTAACCAGAATTAAATAACACTAGAATTATAGAGTTGAGAGGTAGGCAGCTTCATAATCTGACCTCTCTCACACATGGTGGAAATTATTTTATTACAATTTCAACTCTGGTTAGTTATATTATTGGAAAATTTAACAATTCATGAGGAAGAGCTGTGACTCTTATACAGACTTCAAAAATCTTTCTCCCTAATGTTTACTAATATGTTCAATTGGAAAAAATAAAATTCCTCATCTTCATTGAACAGCTGTTGAAATGCCTAGAAGACCCTACTCTTTTACCCATTATAAAGCACATTTAAATTCATTAGTCAGTCTTCAGAAATGGTTTTCAGATCTTTCACATTACTGGGAATATCCATAGGCATGTGCTCAAATTTTCAAATGGGGCTATAGATATGAAACCATCTCAACAGGAGGTTTCTTGCTCATCTTGATGTGCTTCCTAGCTCATTCAATAAGCCCTAGATATTTCTTACATTCATTAAACCTTGATGTATGAGTTTGACCTTCACGTCTAACATTCAGTTAATCATTGAGTTCCCAAGTTTCAAAACTCATTCCAGCTGTCTAATCTGTCGATTTATCTTCACACTGTAAACACCCTCATAATTATCTTTCACCTGCACTGCAATATCTTTATCATTCTGCTTGCCTCTATTTTAACTTCATGCTAACTATTCTTTATACTCAAGTCAAAGCAATCTTACTAAATTTAAGAAATTTAAATTAAATATTTTCTTTCTGCTTTTTCTTCGACAGTTCTTTATTGTCTCAAAAAAAAAAAAAATTAAGAAGTCATCAAAGCACTAAGCACGGTAGGTGAAACTCTGGCCAGCACTTATTTATTCAACAGAATTTCTAGCCACCTAATTCACAAGCTCTTAATTAGCAAAATTCCCAAGTACTGGTGGTCCTGGAGCCACAGTACTTTCCCTCTGAGCCTGTGAAGCATCTCTTGCTTTTATTTTCCTTCAAATCCTCCCTGCTTCCTAAATAAGTGTCTTCACAATTTCAGGCAAATTTTCTCTTGTCACTGATCATGAGCTACTAGTGGAAAGGGGATTCAGGACCTAGAAATTAGTTCTGGACATGCTAAGTGTGGGCCTCCTGATGTTTGGCCTATCCCTACTGAACTTCAATTTCTATCCAAGAATAAAGTAACGAGAATGATTATTTATGCTCAGTTCATAAGCATTTGAACTTAAAGGTGCTAAATAATCAAAAGACATATCTCTAAGGTGACCTGTGCTGTGTACGTTCATCTAAGTAGTTTCCATTCTAAGTCGTGCATCATTCTCTGCTTTATATTTTTGGAAAGGAGTTTAAATAATACAGGGTGATGAAAGAATAGTACTTTGTTAATCTTTCAGAAATGACTGCAATGCCTCATTTCATTGAGTGTGTTTACTTTTCACAAAACAAATAGTGGAAATACAATATTGCAAATTTGAATACAATCTGCATATTTTCTTGGGCCTATGAGATTTTCAATAAAATTTCTGCTTAGGATGAATAAATCATTTGAAATCTAAGGCAAATAATTTATTATGGATAAGAATATGTATATTTTTCCTTTCAGTTTAAAACTGGACCACAGATAAATATTGAATATCAAAGAACACTGCTTTACTTTTTCTTAATTTTTTTCTTGTTATGAACACTTGTTGGTATATATTTTTTAACCTGGTATTAATAAGTTATACCTAAGCAATTTATAAATTTACTTTTTGAATACCTTTATTTTATTTATTTATATTTATGTGGTGCTGAGGATCAAACCCCGTGCCTCACACATGCTAGGGAAGTGCTCTACCACTGAGCCACAAAAGCCTAGCCCAAACATACTGGTTTTTAAAGTGATAAACAGTATGGATCTTTCTAATCAAAGATCAATTTACAAAGTTAGACCTAGACCTCTCTTTTGAAACTTATAAGAGATTAGACCCCAGGAAATGAAATATCAATTTCTATGATAACTGCTAGAAAAATAAACCATTAAGTGGGTTTATTATTTGGAGGTATATTTAAAATGTTTTCATTTTTTAGCACTTCTTTTTGATATTATTTATACTATTGAAGCCACTTTTCCCCCCCAAGAAGCTCTCCTGTGGATCAGGAAGTTATTCATATTTTATTAAGAATCTTTACTAGGATCATATATTTAGCATGTTATGGATTCAAAACTCAAGTACAGAGGATTGACATCAAAAGAAAAGAAAACTGGCATCATGGAAAGATATTGACTTCAAAGTCTGTCATACTCACTTTTGAATGACAAGTGTACATTTTACTAATACACTCAAATGTCTATCAGGCTGCAAACAGAGAAGCAGTTAATATATATATTTTGGCTTGTGTTCTTTTTATACTTAGAACTGTTGTTTTTTGGCTAAAAATATGAAGAGAATGTTACAGGGAGATAAATGTTATGAGCTGACTGTACCAACATTGATGGGCTACATATTGAATAGGGAATAGCACTGCACTGGATTCCATTTTTCCTTAGTCCCATGTGAATCACTTCCTGCCTGATAAGACTTTACTTAAAATCAACAATGTTTGAGTCAATCATTACAGAATAATTAAATTTGACATTGAAATGGAGACCCATTTGACCTCTTTCTAATATTTTATGCCATCTGCCTTCTATCTGTGAAGAAATCCTTTAAAATATTAATATTTAGATTCATAGATTTTTAAAACTTTTCATGATACCATACATAAGGCCAGATTTTATTTATGAGAACATGTATGCTATTTATTTCAAAATTGTACACTTTATTTTCCCAATATAGTTTAAGGATTGTATCAAGAAAATAATGTCACACTGGAGAAGGATGTGGCCATCTTAATGTAGTATCTGATATTCTTCTTCTTTAAACTGTAAAATAGGAGAATATATTGATTACCAAAATATACAAATTATTTTCTATTGTTAAGAAATGCTTTTATATATTCTTATACTGAGTTTCTGATAAAGAAATCTTGGAATTATCTTTCATTTAAAACTTTTAACACACATACCTATTTAAAATTTTTAAGTCACTGAAATATTTCTGCCTTTGTTTGATTCTGAAATACCTTGGATATAGTTAAGTGAAGTCAGAAAATATAGCAGAGTTAGATAGAATAATAACTTCTAAGTTATGGTAAAAATTTAACTTCAGTCCTAAATAAATTGAAGGCATTAGAAGCCTGAGTAAGTGGAATTCCATAATTTAATTTAAAACGAAATCACTACATTTTTATATTAAAAATACAACCTGAGATTGGGTGTTGCTGGGAGGAGAGTAATCCTATTAAAGAAAATAAAAGGAAAACACATGTCTATTTCAATCATCCAGAAAAAGCAAAGATTGTGTCTTGAACATGGTGATAGGCCAATGAGGAGATCAGAATAATTGTGTTGTGGAAAAATTTTATAGAGCATGCCAGGCATATTTCAAAATGGATTAGTTAGTGGGTAAGTAAAGAAAAATAAAGGGAGGAGGGAAGAAGAAAAGCTAAGAGATGTACATGGTTGCAAATATGGCTTGAACAACTGAAGGATTAAGTTGTAAGCAGTTGACATGGTTTTTACTATAGGGTATGTCTTTATTAAATATCTAATTCAAAAGACAGATCTTGGTTGAATACATAAATTTAGGAATCACTGATGCATATATTTTATTTAAAAATATTAGAATTGAAGAAATTTCCAAGACATTTATAGAGGGAAAATAATTCTTCTAAAACAAAAAAGGAGAGAGTTGCAAAGAATAAGAGCTGTGGTATTTCGAGAGAAAGAATTCCAAGAGAAGAAGCATAGTTAGAAAAAGAAGATGTCTCAAAAATTATGCAAAAAGAATGTGAAAAAGACACCAATTCACTACTGATTCCACTGCTGCTAATGGAAGAAGTCATATGAACTAAAATTTGACCCTTGATATTTGCAATGTACAGATCAGTGGTCAACTGATGAGAAGAATTTGGTAGAATGGTGGGTGTTATGGTTTGGATATGCAATGTTCCCCAAAAGCTCATGTGTGAGACAATGCAACAAGGTTTAGAGGAGAGATGATTGAGTTAGAGAACCTTAACTCAACCAGTTCTTGAATCTTCTGTTAAAAATTAACTGAATGGTAACCCCAGGCAGGTAATGTGTGACTGGAGGAGGCACATCATTGGGGTGGGTGTTTTGGGGTATATGTTTTGGGAGCTGAGCTTAGTCTCTGCTTCCTGGTGTGATGTCCTGAACCACTTTCTTCCACTTCACCTTCCACTATAATGTTTGGCTTTACCTTGAGCCCCAAGGAATGGAGTCAACAATCTATAGACTGAGACCTCTAAAACCCTCACCCCCAAATAAACTTTTCTTTCTCTAATTGTTCTTGTCAGGTCTTTTGGTCAGAGCAATTCAAAAGCTGACTAAAACAGTTGGGGAAAATAATTTAAGTACATGAAAAGAAACCATGTATGTAATAAGACTAAAATATTTAAAGGGTTGAGCAAAAATGAAAATAAAAACAATCTAGAATATCAAAATTATCAAAACAACCTAGAATAGCAAAATTATCCATGTGAAGTTAAACGGAAATAAAAACGTTAGGCAAAAAGCAAAAGAAAGGGTTTATTAATGGTATACTTGCCCTGCAAGAAATTTTAAAATAAGTTCTGCTTAGAAAAAAAAATAATGATTTAGGTCAATAACTCTATTCATAAAGAAACACTGAATTTGTTTGTCAAGGAACAAATATAAATGAAGGTAAAGTAAATGTTTGGTTTTTAATTTAACAGATAACTCTTGAAACCACCAATATTAATAATATGTTGGGGGACTGTTGTATATGGATAAGTAAAATTAATAATAGCGGGGATCCAACATGGCGGCCGGCGAGGAAGCTGCACTTTCAATATCTCCACATTAACGGGATCAGAAACACCAATTAAAACAGCTACATTCTACCTACTGAGGATCTTCTAGCAAAATTCCGTTGAAAGGAGACCTGCCGAGAATTAGTAAGTTTATTAGACGTGACAGTTTGCCCCAGACAAGTGAAACTTGACTGGCAGCGCGGGCTCAGAGTCCAATCCCGCGGCCACCCGCCGCTTCTGCAAGCGGCAGGCGGCCCAGAGCAGCGCGGCAGAAGGGTCCCCGCCCAGCCAGCAGACAGCGCCCGCCATCCCGGCTACCCTGGCGGCCCTGCTTTCGCCCGGCGAACAGCCACCCCACCCGGCTGGTTCTTAGCCACGCCGCTGCAGCCACCCGGCTTTACAAGCACCCCCGGCGGCCCTGCTCGGCGAGAAGGGTCCCCGCCCTGCCGGCAGACAGCTCCCGCCATTCCGCTCTTGTTCTGCAAACAGCTAGCCCGCCCGCTTGGTTCTTAGCCACGAGGCTGCAGCCGCCCGGCTTTACAAGCGCCCCCGGCGACCCTGCTCGGCGAGAAGGGTCCCCGCCCTGCCGGCAGACAGCTCCCGCCATTCCGCTCTTGTTCTGCAAGCAGCCACCCCGCCCGCTTGGTTCTTAGCCACGAGGCTGCAGCCGCCCGGCTTTACAAGCGCCCCCGGCGACCCTGCTCGGCGAGAAGGGTCCCCGCCCTGCCGGCAGACAGCTCCCGCCATTCCGCTCTTGTTCTACAAGCAGCCACCCCGCCCGCTTGGTTCTTAGCCACGAGGCTGCAGCCGCCCGGCTTTACAAGCGCCCCCGGCGACCCTGCTCGGCGAGAAGGGTCCCTGCCCGGCCAACAGACAGTTTCCGCCATCCCGGCTACCCTGCCGGTCCCGCTCTTGCCCTGCAAACAGCCACCCCGCCCGCCTGGGTCTTAGACACGCGGCGGCAGCCGCCCGGCTTTACAAGCGCCCCCAGCGGCCCTGCTCGTCGAGAAGGGTCCCTGCCCGGCCGGCAGACAGCTCCCACCATCCCGGCACTCCTGGCGGCCCGCCCGCTCTGCGAAGGGTTACCCCACCCGGCTCTTAGCCACGCGGGCGCCATCTGCTTGGCGCTGAGGGAGCCCCCGGCGGCCCAGCGCAGCCAGAAGGGTCCCCGCCTGGCCCGACAGAAGGCACGTGCCCTTCCGGCTCTGCTAACGGCCCTGCCCACCCAGGAAAGGGCTCCCCACCTTGAGAGGATGGGAAGGAAATCTAACCAAGCCTCTATGAATTAGCGAACTGGGATCTAAAACCAGAGATTATATCAGACCAGAGACAAGCCAGTTCCACCTCTCCCTTCGGTCACTCCTGCAAGGAGCCAGGGGCCCGCCATAGCAGAGAGGGGAAGTCACCAAAGATCGGCCAAAGAGATTCCTTCCCAGCGGACTCTAAATTAGCAGGAGCGGCGAGGGAGCCGGACGGAGCTGGCGGGAACCGTGGCAGCGGCACGGGAACCGGCGGGAGCTGAGGCGGCGCTGACGCAGGAGCCGGCGGGAGCCGCGCGGCGCGGGTCTCCCAGCTACAGCCCCCACCAGTGCTGACAACTGAGGTCTCTTGCACCAGATACGGGGGCGTGGCTACCAGAAGAAAGAAACACGATCAGTATGAAAAGACAAGGAAAGAAAGGACCACAAGCAATGCAGGTCAACTCAACTTTAGAAGAGGTAATATCTGCAGCAGATGGAATGTCAGATAAAGAATTCAGGATATACATGCTTCAGATGATCTGGAGTCTCAAGGAAGACATTAGACAGCAAAATCAGACAATGAAAGACCACTTCGACCACTTCGACAATAAATTACACAAACAAATCCAAGAAGCAAAAGATCAATTATACAGGGAGATAGAGGTTATAAAAAACAAACAAACAGAAATCCTGGAAATGCAGGAAACAATAAACCAACTTAAAAACTCAATTGAGAATACTACCAGCAGAGTAGAACACTTAGAAGATAGAACATCAGACAATGAAGACAAAGTATTTCAACTGGAGAAGAACATAGACAGCTCAGCAAAGCTGTTAAGAAACCATGAGCAGAACATTCAAGAAATATGGGATAACATAAAGAGACCCAACTTAAGGGTCATGGGGATACAGGAAGGTATTGAGGTCCAAACCAAAGGAATGACCAATCTATTCAACGAAATAATACGAGAAAACTTCCCAGACTTGAAGAATGAGACAGAATCCCAAATCCTAGAAGCCTACAGGACGCCGAATGTGCAAAATCATAAGAGAGCCACACCTAGACACATTATAATGAAGATGCCCAACATACAGAATAAGGAGAGAATTTTAAAAGCTACAAGAGAAAGGAAGCAGATTACATTTAGGGGTAAACCAATCAGGATAACAGCAGATCTTTCAACACAGACTCTGAAAGCTAGAAGATCCTGGAATAACATATTTCAAACGTTGAAAGAAAAGGGGTTCCAACCAAGAATTGTGTATCCCGCGAAATTAAGCTTCAGGATGGAAGATGAAATTAAAACCTTCCATGATAAACAAAAGTTAAAAGAATTTGCAGCTAGAAAACCAGCTCTTCAAAACATCCTCGGCAAAATATTACAGGAAGAGGAAATGGAAAATATCAATGAAAACCAACAGCGGGAGGTAGTACAGTAAAGGTGGGGGGGAATAATCAAAGAGGAAAACAAACCATGTTTAGTAACATAAATAAACAAATATGGCTGGAAGAACAAACCATATCTCAATAATAACTCTAAATGTTAATGGCTTAAACTCACCAATTAAGAGACACAGGCTAGCAGAATGGATCACTAAACAAGACCCAACAATATGCTGCCTTCAGGAGACACATCTGATAGGAAAAGACATACATAGACTGAAGGTGAAAGGTTGGGAAAAATCATATCACTCATATGGACTTCGCAAACAAGCAGGAGTGTCCATACTCATTTCAAATAAAATAGATTTCAAGCCAAAGTTAATCAAAAGGGATGAAGAGGGACACTACATACTTCTCAAGGGAACCATACACCAACAAGACATAACAATCATAAATATATATGCCCCAAACAATGGTGCAGCTATGTTCATCAAACAAACTCTTCTCAAGTTCAAGAGTCTAATAGACCACCATACAATAATCATGGGAGACTTCAACACACCTCTCTCACCACTGGACAGATCTTCCAAACAAAAGTTGAATAAGGAAACTATAGAGCTCAATAACACAATTAATAACCTAGACTTAATTGACATATATAGAATATACCACCCAACATCAAGCAGTTACACTTTTTTCTCAGCAGCACATGGATCCTTCTCAAAAATAGATCATATATTATGTCACAGGGCAACTATTAGACAATATAAAGGAGTAGAGATAATACCATGCATATTATCTGATCATAATGGAATGAAATTGAAAATCAACAATAAAAGAAGTAAGGAAAAATCATGCATCACTTGGAGAATGAACAATAGGTTACTGAATGATCAATGGGTTATAGAAGACATCAAGGAGGAAATTAAAAAATTCTTAGAGATAAATGAAAACACAGACACAACATATCGGAATCTATGGGACACATTGAAAGCAGTTCTAAGAGGAAAATTTATTGCTTGGAGTTCATTCCTTAAAAAAAGAAAAAACCAACAAATAAATGATCTAATACTTCAACTCAAAATCCTAGAAAAAGAAGAGCAAAACAACAGCAAAAGAAGTAGAAGACAAGAAATAATTAAAATCAGAGCTGAAATTAATGAAATCGAAACGAAAGAAACAATTGAAAAAATTGACAAAACTAAAAGTTGGTTCTTTGAAAAAATAAATAAAATCGACAGACCCTTAGCCACGCTAACAAAGAGAAGAAGAGAGAGAACTCAAATTACCAGCATACGGGATGAAAAAGGCAATATCACAACAGACACTTCAGAAATACAGAAGATTATCAGAAATTATTTTGAATCCTTATACTCCAATAAAATAGAAGATAGTGAAGGCATCGATAAATTTCTTAAGTCATATGATTTGCCCAGATTGAGCCAGGAGGATATTGACAACCTAAACAGACCAATATCAATTGAGGAAATAGAAGATACCATCAAAAGACTACCAACTAAGAAAAGCCCAGGACCGGATGGGTATACAGCAGAGTTTTTCAAAACCTTTAAAGAGGAATTAACACCAATACTTTTCAAGCTATTTAAGGAAATAGAAAAAGAGGGAGAACTTCCAAATTCATTCTATGAGGCCAACATCACCCTGATTCCTAAACCAGACAAAGACACTTCAAAGAAAGAAAACTACAGACCAATATCTCTAATGAACCTAGATGCAAAAATCCTCAATAAACTTCTGGCGAACCGGATACAAAAACATATCAAAAAAATTGTGCACCATGATCAGGTAGGATTTATCCCTGGGATGCAAGGTTGGTTCAATATACGGAAATCAATAAATGTTATTCACCACATCAACAGGCTTAAAAATAAGAACCATATGGTCATCTCGATAGATGCGGAAAAAGCATTCGACAAAGTACAGCATCCCTTTATGTTCAAAACTCTAGAAAAACTAGGGATAACAGGAACATACCTCAACATTGTAAAAGCAATCTATGCTAAGCCTCAGGCTAGCATCATTCTGAATGGAGAAAAACTGAAGGCGTTCCCTCTAAAATCTGGAACAAGACAGGGATGCCCTCTCTCACCACTTCTGTTCAACATAGTTCTCGAATCACTGGCCAGAGCAATTAGACAGACGAAAGAAATTAAAGGCATAAAAATAGGAAAAGAAGAACTCAAATTATCACTATTTGCAGATGACATGATTCTATACCTAGCAGACCCAAAAGGGTCTACAAAGAAACTATTAGAGCTAATAAATGAATTCAGCAAAGTGGCAGGCTATAAGATCAACACGCATAAATCAAAGGCATTCCTGTATATCAGCAACAAATCCTCTGAAATGGAAATGAGGACAACCACCCCATTCACAATATCCTCAAAGAAAATAAAATACTTGGGAATCAACCTAACAAAAGAGGTGAAAGACTTATACAATGAAAACTACAGAACCCTAAAGAGAGAAATAGAAGAAGATCTTAGAAGATGGAAAAATATACCCTGTTCATGGATAGGTAGAAGTAACATCATCAAAATGGCGATATTACCAAAAGTTCTCTATAGGTTTAATGCAATGCCAATCAAAATCCCAACGGCATTTCTTGTAGAAATAGAGAAAGCAATCATGAAATTCATATGGAAAAATAAAAGACCCAGAATAGCAAAAACAATTCTAAGCAGGAAATGTGAATCAGGCGGTATAGCTATACCAGACTTCAAACTATACTACAGAGCAATAGTAACAAAAACAGCATGGTACTGGTACCAAAACAGGCAGGTGGACCAATGGTACAGAATAGAGGACACAGAAACCAATCCACAAAACTACAACTATCTTATATTTGATAAAGGGGCTAAAAGCATGAAATGGAAGAAGGATAGCATCTTCAACAAATGGTGTTGGGAAAACTGGAAATCCATATGCAACAAAATGAAACTGAATCCCTTTCTCTCGCCATGCACAAAAGTTAACTCAAAGTGGATCAAGGAACTTAATATCAAATCAGAGACATGGCGTCTGATAGAAGAAAAAGTTGGCTATGATCTACATACTGTGGGGTCGGGCTCCAAATTCCTCAATAGGACACCCATAGCACAACAGTTAATAACTAGAATCAACAAATGGGACTTACTAAAACTAAAAAGTTTTTTCTCAGCAAAAGAAACAATAAGAGAGGTGAATAGGGAGCCTACGTCCTGGGAACAAATCTTTACTCCTCACACTTCAGACAGAGCCCTAATATCCAGAATATACAAAGAACTAAAAAAATTAGACAATGAGATAACGAATAACCCAATCAACAAATGGGCCAAGGACCTGAACAGAAATTTCTCAGAGGAGGACATACAATCAATCAACAAGTATATGAAAAAATGCTCACCATCTCTAGCAGTCAGAGAAATGCAAATCAAAACCACCCTAAGATACCATCTCACTCCAGTAAGATTGGCAGCCATTAGGAAGTCAAACAGCAACAAGTGCTGGCGAGGATGTGGAGAAAAGGGTACTCTTGTACATTGCTGGTGGGACTGCAAATTGGTGCGGCCAATTTGGAAAGCAGTATGGAGATTTCTTGGAAAGCTCGGAATGGAACCACCATTTGATCCAGCTATTCCACTACTCGGTCTATTCCCTAAAGACCTAAAAAGAGCACACTATAGGGACACTGCTACATCCATGTTCATAGCAGCACAATTCACAATAGCAAGACTGTGGAACCAACCTAGATGCCCTTCAATGGACGAATGGATAAAAAAAATGTGGCATTTATACACAATGGAGTATTACTCTGCATTAAAAAATGACAAAATCATAGAATTTGGAGGGAAATGGATGGCATTAGAGCAGATTATGCTAAGTGAAGCTAGCCAATCCCTTAAAAACAAATGCCAAATGTCTTCTTTGATATAAGGAGAGTTACTAAGAACAGAGTAGGGAAGAAGAGCATGAGAAGAAGATTAACATTAAACAGGGATGAGAGGTGGGAGGGAAAGGGAGAGAGAAGGGAAATTGCATGTAAATGGAAGGAGACCCTCAGGGGTATACAAAATTACATACAAGAGGAAGTGAGGGGAAAGGAGGGAAAATATAAGGGGGAGAAATGAATTACAGTAGAGGGGGTAGAGAAAGAAGAGGGGAGGGGAGGGGGGAGGGGGGATAGCGGAGGATGGGAAAGGCAGCAGAATACAACAGACTCCAGAATGGCAATATGTAAATCAATGTGCAACTGATGTGATTCTGCAATCTGTATATGGGGTAAAAATGGGAGTTCATATCCCACTTGAATCAAAGTGTGAATTATGATATATCAAAAACTATGTAATGTTTTGAACAACCTACAATAAAAATTAATTAAAAAAAAAAAAAAAAAAAAAAAAATTAATAATAGCAATGTTATGAGAGACTGGAGGGAAGAATTTGGAACACTGTGTTGCGTATACTACATTGAAAATGGAATTGTTATTTGAAAATGTACGAGATTATTAGTAGCTCTATCTCACAAATATAATAATTTAAATAAAATGTATTTGTATCTTAAAAGATATAAACTAATAAAATTTATGCATGTAAAAATAGTAGTCTTAAAAGCCTACTTTCAAAAAATGTGGTGTATATACACAATGAAATATTACTCAGCAATAAAAGAGAATAAAATTATGGCATTTTCAGGTAAATGGATGGAGTTGGGGAAGATAATGCTAACTGAAGTTAGACAATCCCCAAACAACAAATGCAGAATCTTTTCTCTGATATAAAGAGGCCGATTCATAGTCTTCACAGTTGGGTAGGGAGCAGGAGCATGAGGGAAACTCTAGATGGGTCAAAGGGGTAACAGGGGAAGGAAAGGGAACATGGGATTAGAAATGAAAGTGAAATGAGATGGACATTATTTTCCAAAATACATGTATGAAGACACAAATGGTGTGAATATACCTTGTATACAACCAGAGACATGAAAAATTGTGTTCCCTACGTGTGCTATGAATTGAAATGCATATTGCTGTCATGTATAACAAATTAGAATAAAAAATATAAAATAATAAAATAATTTTCTGTAAACAACAGATGAATTAAGGGCTGAGGATATATCCCAATGGGTAGAGTGCTTGCTTTGCATGCACAAGGCCCTGGGTTCAATCCCCAGCACCACACACACTCACACACACACATACACACACAAAAAAATCAGATGAATCAAAACATACATTATGTTTTAAAAAGTGTCTGGCTTGAAAAGTGCTGTAAATAAATAAATAAGTGCTTAATAAATTCTATCATTGCTATAAATAATATTCTTGTTTCAGAAAAGAAGATATAATATAAATTATTTTAAAACTCTTCCAGAATTAGAAAAAAAAAGCAGTGGTGATATACCCTAATATACCCTATTCATACGATGTTCTGTTAATACCAAAATCATGTGAAGTTGCAATATGAAAGAAACATTTAGAGCAATATCTCTTATCCATATAGGTACAAAATATTCAACAAAATATTATCAAATTAAATCCAGTACTATATAAAAACAATGATATTATGTGCACTAAGGTGATTAGACTGATAGTTTCAAGGCTGCCTTAACATTCTAAAACCAATCATTGTATTCTACCATATAAGCTGGTTGTGGAGAAAAATCATATGATCTTACAGATTAATGCAGGGAAAGTGTCAAAGGAAATCAAATACACATTTATGATAATAACTCCAGTAAATTAGGAATAGAAAGCCTTTTCCACAACTTTATAAGTGATTTCTTCAAAAATAATCTTACCATTGGCCTCACAGTTAATGTTGAGAAACTGTATATTTTCTTAGAACAAGGCATGGTTTTCACCTCACTCGTATCTATTTAAAATCATCTTGGAAAACATGAATAGTGCAACAACAAAACAAAACTGAAATAAAGAAGATATCAGTTTGCAAGGAGAAATGCAATGTTGTTCACAGATTATCCATATGGAAGATGCTATTTTTTTACCTTTGTGGTGATGGAGATTGAACTCAGGGCCTGTGCATGTGATCCAAGCACTCTACCAACTGAGCTATATCCCCAGCTCTGAAAAATTCCAAAGATTTGATAAAAAATTATAATTATCTAGGAATTAATATGCCTTTTAAACAAAATTTCAGGATAAAATAGTAAAACTCATAATTCAGTTGCTTTTTATATTTTGAAATAAAATTGTAATTTTATATTGATAGCACAAGAGCATTTAACTTCCAACAAAAATGACATACTTAGGTATAAATCTATTATATAATATATATATATATATATATATATATATATATATATATATATATATATATAATGAACATGAGGAAGAGCACAAAATTCATTGTCTGGCCTTATATTTCAATGTAATTAGTTTTATCTTGTTGTTTGCTATGTGAAGTAATTTCTATATACTCAAACTGTGAATAAATAAGTTATTCTTGATATTTCAGGACCAAAGAATTCAATATGCTTTTCTTTTATCTTCATTTTATTATTAAGGCATACAGTAAAGTCTTAACTGGTCTCCAAATGCTTATTATTTTTGCTGATTTTATATCATAGCCCTAACTACTGTAAGAGATTCAAACAGAACTCTCTGATAGGGTCATATTTTCTATACTGACAGTGTCTTCTTTAATGTCTCAATACTACAAACATGCAATATAGTCATTGGTTTAGAATATATTTTAGGAGCAAGTCTGCAATTCCTTTAAATCTTGGATTTGGTTAAATGATAATTTTTATAAATGGTAACAGCAAGAGGTTGATGTGGATGCATTTTCTTATTTGAGCATATATATTGTTGTTATAATTGTGAAAATAAATGAATTGCTTTATTGCTAACAAATAAACAACTTGGTAATAATTTCTCCTCCTTGCATGAATATGAAAAAATGCCAGAGCACATGCCTATAAATCTGAGGATACAAGAGTTTAGACAGAACATTAAAACCATCATAAATATGAGGTATATTTACAGTTTTAGATGTCACGTTAACTAATTAAGCATGTTGACATAAAATTGATTGAAATAGCCTAGGATTTAACATATTTACAATAAGCAATTTGTATCTGTCTAGCTAAGTAGAGGCTATCATAAATATAATGCTAGATACAAAGTACAGCTTTGCAAAAATGAATTATTAATTTACAGTGAATGGGTTTGTCCTATAACACACTGTATGATTTTGCATTAAAATATTATTATTTTGGTATTTTTGCAATGAAATATGTGCTCCTACAATGGCAAATGTCACTCTAGGCATCTTTTTCCAGTTACTTCTGTATGAAATCACTTTCATTTCATGAACAATTTCCTTTTAGATATACATCTGCCATGAGCTATGGCTTCATTCTCAACATTAAGCAAAAGGAGTCTTTGATGTAATATATATTTGTTGTCCTTAATTTTTTATGGATCTCTATAATAAATTATGTAAATATATAAATTTTAGGCAGTTCAATAAATGTGGATTCTGGTAGACTGAATAATTTGGAGCAACCATATTGTCAAAAGTATTTAGAAAACTGGAAAACATATCAGTAAGAAATCACTGGAGACATCATAATTCAGTGAAGAACTCTCCAACACATAAATAACTTACTGGTCAAAAAGAAGACTACAATGGAATTGAGTAAATTTATTACACTAAATGGTACTAACAATGCTACAAAAGAAAACTTGGAGATATTTTCAACACTGATGATACAATATAGTCTGGAATGTGTGTGTGTACATGCACACACACACAAACACGCATGCAAAGAGGGAAAATAGAAAATTAGTGATTAAATAATATAACTCAAGAAGTTGTGTGCAGTGCAGCAAGTTAATCAAAAGAATATATAAAAGAAAAATTAAAGATAACTATGGGAAATAATTGTAAAAAAAGTACAATTTGGGAGATCAGCAAACGAAAATGGTGTTTCCTTGATTAGTCCAACTGACAAGTAGGAAAAGCTAATGAGGATTAAAAAAATACAAATATTAAAAAAACATGAATGAATCAGACATAATTTTCCTATGTTCATACATGAATATTCCACATCATGTACAACCTCAGAGAAACTCCAAATCATGGACAACCACAAGAATAGGATCCTAATTAGAATAAGCTATACTCCTTGTACGTATAAAATGTCAAAATCCAAACTCCTTCATCTATCTCCAAAAAAAAGAAAGAAATTAATTTTTTTTAAAAAGTGTCATTAAAAACTCTAAACTGAGAGCTATTTTTTTGTAGTTGTAGATGAACAGAATGCCTTTATTTTATTGTTTATTTTTATGTTGTACTGATGATTGAACCCAGTGCCTCACGCAAGACACAAAGAATGTAACCTTACTTTTTGTACAACCAGAGATATAAAAAATGTGCTCTATAGGTGTAATATGAATTGTAATGCATTCTGTTGTCATATATAAGAAATTAAAATTTTAAAAAATGAAAAAAACTGTAAAGTTTTAATATAATGATGTAATACAAAGACATTATGGTAAAAAACTTTACATCAATGGGATTGAAAAGTTAAATGAAATGGACAAATTTATAAGAAAGAAGAATTTGGAAAATGGAAAGATAAAATAATATAAAAAATATATATTTCTATATGTATAAAACCAACCCACAAAGATCAAGAATAGATTATTTGACCTGGAAAATGTCAAATACTTTACAAAAGAATTCATGTCAAGCTCCATGTAAGTTGAATGTCATTTGAATTAAATTGAATCTGATTCAATTTAATCAGATTCATAAGATGAAATTATATTTTCATTTATCAGCAAAAAATTTACAAAAAGGGAAAAACAGGTGTATTGATTATAGTATGTATAGATGGGGAGTTAGGAAAACAAAGAGAGATATATTTAAGCACTATTTGAACTAATATAAAAGTTGAGCAATATTTTAGTATTTCATAATTGAGAGAATCTACTGTGCTCAAGGGTTCTTGGACTGAAAATAACATAATATTAAGGTTTCCAATATTATGTGTCATCTATTTGAAGCAATCTCTTTACATTTCTTTTTCACTAGTACCTACTAATTGGTTACTCTGATGATCCATATATAACTGACTAAATAAAAAGAAACAAAACTTTTATCAAATAGCAGTTTTATATTATGGGAAATAATAATTTTTATGTATATATTGTATATATGTATTTCCTCAAACATTATCACATCTTTATGGGAAAAACTTTCAAAATCCTTTCTCTGCTGCTCTACAGTGCACAGTTTTTCTATAGTTACCCTAGTAAACAATAGAACGCCTTAACTACTTCCTCCTGTGTAATTGTAATTTAGTAAACAAATTATATTTGGTGCAGTCTCACACTCATGAACCAAAAAATAAAAATAAAAAATATATTTTTGTTTGATGAAATATACTGTGCTCAAAGTTTTGATTTTGCTTTAAAATACACAAAGTCTTTTAAAATTCTATATTAATTTAAAGTTCCTCTTATTAAAGAAGAATAAATTAATAAACTAATAGAGCTTGGAAAACACCTAAACTTATTAACTTTGCAGATACTTGAAAAAATGGCAATAGAAGTCATTGGAGAAAGTTCCTGCTTAAAGGAATAATACAGGAAAAAGTAGATATGTAAAAGGACAAATATACAATTTGATCAATTCCAGTTCCATGTTCCATGTGAATGAGACTTCAAATCATAAAGGTAAAAAATGCTGTTATAAAATAATGACAAAATTCATAACATTGGAGTTAGGGATATTTGCTTAATTGAACAAGTCCATAAAAGAAATTGTTGGTTAACTTGACTATGCAAAATATATATTTTTAAATTAACAGACACCAGTGAAAATAAATCAGGATATGGAATGGTAGAAAATGCCAGATTCAAAATTAAACTAATTCCTAGTAAGAAATAAGACTGATCCTTTATAGAAAAACATAATCAATACACTTAAAGAGGGAATTTCAAATAGCTTCATTCTCTAAAAAATAAATAAATAGATAAATAAAATATGAAATAAAAATTAAAAATAGAAAAGAAAAAAACAGAAAAGCAGTGAACCTCATTAATAATTATCAGGATAGAAGTTTCTTGGACAAATGGAGGTTGTAGTGAATGAGAAAGGAGGGACATTCTAGATGGATTCTAGATGTTGACATTTTCTACTTTTGACTTCAGTTGTAGTTAAATCCATTTTCATATTATAGTGTCTTACTACATTGTATATTTTAGATTTTTTCCCTTTCCTCTCTCTATATTTTAAAATATTTTCTTGTATGTAAGTTCCCAACTCTTGTTAGCTGAGTTTCAATTTAAAAGTTACATAGTGCTAACTTTAATGTTTCATTAGCCAATATTTCCATGACCTATATATTTGAAAAACCATTTAGAGACTACCTTAGTATTTTTACACATATCTCCACTTATGTATATTAGAGATATAATCTGCTGTTGAAAATGTCAGTACCAAAATTTAAGTGTATTAAGTGATTACCCAAATGTTGAGCAGATTAGTAGTGATAGACAATGTAGTCTTTATACCTCACTATGCAACTTGGGACTTTGTTTATTAAAAATATCTCCTTTACATAACTTTTGGAACTAAAAGATTCTAATATCATTTAAATTTATTTTCAAATGACAAAATAAAAATTCCCACTGGATTCTGATTTAAAAATTGGTATTGACTATAATAGTGCCCTATAGTGTTCCTTTGTGCTTACAGGCTCTGCAGTTGCCCATGTAACAATTTTTTAATGACATGTATAAAACAATAGGCTAGTAGTTATTCAAGGGTAATGATAATAGGACCAACAACACAGCTTCCTTGATAAATTCTTTGAAGTATAAATTCCTAAGTTCCAGAGTAGTGAAACATAAACCCCTGGCTTGGAGAGTAGGGGAGGGAGGAAGACTGAAAAACATATGCACTTTAACAAGTCCTCCACTTTATTTTGGCACATACTAAAGTTTGAAAACCACTGCCATATATCATGATCTCTAGAAGAAAAAGGACTCTGAACTAATAAGTTATTTACTTTTATTAATCATGAACCTAATGATGAATGTTGTTCTTATCTATGTGCTTTAGTCAGCTTTTTGGCTGCTGTGACTGAAAGATCTGACCAGGGGGAGGAAAGTTTATTTAAGAGCTCATGGTTTCAGAGGTCTGAATCTACAGACAGCAGACTTCATTCCTAGGGGTTCAAGGTGAGGCAGGACATCATGGCAGACGAGTGTGGCAGAAGGAATAAGCTCACATAAAGATCAGGAAGCAGAGAGAGAGACAGAGAGACTTCACTCTCCAGATATAAAATGAATACCCCATAGCCACAGCCCCAATGAACCATTTCCTCCAGCCTTAACCCACCTACCTCCAGCCAGCACCCAATTAATCCCATCAGGGAATCAATTCATTGATTAGATAAACGATATGGTGCTTGTTTAAAAGAATATTATAATGTATTAAATAAATACACAGATAAGAGTTTTTCTCATATGTAATAAATCAAGTGAATAAATCACTGAAACAGAATTTGTAAACATTGTGTATACATATGATATCTTTAACATGCACTTTAAGATTATTGTCATAATATCTATATACCATACAATTATTTGATGATGGAAAAAAATGATGAGATCTAGAATTTTCTGAAAGAAAATTTTGATGCCATTATAGTTTAAAATATATTTTTATGTATAATGTATAGAATGTACATTTTATTCTCAAATTCTTTTCAAATAACATTTACATAATTGTCACAAATATTTTGTCCTATCGTTGAATAAAATATTCAAGTGTTTATTTGAAAAATTTAAAACAAGTATTTGAAAAGCTATTATTATAGATTTGTTATTGTTTGGATGTGAGATGTATCCTAAAAGCTCACGTATGAGACAATGCAAGAAGGTTTAGAGAAATTATTGGGTTGTGAGAGTCTTAACCGAATCAGTGAATTAATCCCCTAATGAGGATTACCTGAGTGGTAACGAAGGGGGTAAGGTGTGGCTGGAGGAGGTGGGTATTGGCAGTGTGACTTTGGGATATATATTTATATCCAGCAAGTGGAAATCTCTCTCTCTGCTTCTGGATCATCATGTGAGCTGCTTCCCTCTGCCACACTCTTCTGCCATGATGTTCAGGCTCACCTCCCAGAGAAATGGAATCTGCTGTCTATGGATTGAGACCTCTGAAACTGTAAGTCCCTAAATAAACTTTTCCTCCCCCTAAAATTGTTCTGGTCAAATTTCTTAGTTGCAAAAAAGTCTGTCTAAAACAATATCTTTATATATTCACCAATAACTAGGTGGAGTTATTAATTTTTATATTTTATTTTGAATTCGATTATTTTATTTTTGAAATCATTTACCATTTTCATATTAAATATAATGCCATATGAATAAAGTCTGCTGTTGAAGGAGGTGATTTGAACTTCTTCTCCTCTACTTATTTTTAGTATTTATAAATTTAAGTCAAGAAAATGTAAAAACTAATTAAAGTTACATTAGAGGAAATACCAACTGAGCTAATTGGTTTAAAATCCTTATTTAATCCAATGAGTCACACCCAGCAAACCTCCTAAATATCCAGATATATTAAACTTTTGCTTGCTATGTAGCATGCATGCCAAATTAGTGAATACTATCAATTTCTAGACTATTAGAAAATCAGAATTTAAGTTCTGTATAAGTCATACTAAACTCACTGGCATTTAAATCAGATTTTTCCCTCATTGACCACATAAAATAGCTAATTGCTCAATCTAGAATGTGTTTATGTGTTTCATAAAATAATTTAAACTCCAGCATCTAAAATTTAGGAGAGTTTCAGTAACATATTCATAGTGATCAAGGAGATATTTATTAAATTACTTAACATAAAGACTGAGTGTTTAATCAATAGGCACTTTGCACTTTCTGACATTGATAGAGGATTCAATGCTCAGAACTCAGGTTGAAACCTAAGGCAGAGCCTATTAATAATCCTGCAGGGGCTGGGGATGTGGCTCAAGCCGTAGTGCACTCGCCTGGCATGCGTGTGGCCTGGGTTCGGGCCTCAGCACCACATACAAACAAAGATGTTGTGTTTGCCAAAAACTAAAAAAAAAATAAAATAAAATATTAAAATTCTCTCTCTCTCTCTCCCTCTCTCACTCTCTCTTTAAAAAAATAAAAATAATAATCCTGCAGGATGACTCAAAACTCCTCAGTTTTATAAGCAGCAGTACTGTAAAACAGCAGTTCTTGAAATCACAAAGCTACATAGTTATGCATGAAGAGAAAACCAACCATTTATATGAAGTGAAAATACAACAGCTTTAATCACGAAGTTGTCATAAAAACAGAATTAGCAGATGAATAGAGAAAAAAATTTGTTTAAGGAAGAGAACACTATAAGTATTATAAAGAAAATAATAGTTTTCCTAGGGACTCAGAAGGAATTAGGTCCATATAAGCGTATTTTAAAAAAGGAGAAACTACTAGGAAAATCATAGGAAATAAAAAGTAGCATTGTTTAAATAAAGATAATTATAGGAAGACTTAAGCATAAACTTTAATAAACTCAATAATAATATTGAGTCAAAATGAAAATAGTTTAAAAATAAAGAACAATTTACAAGGCATGCAACATTCAACTACTTAGAGTTACAGAAAATAAGTACATATAAGGAAAAAAGTTGCAATTCTAGAAGTGTTTTTTTGTTTATTTTTAATAGACTCTCCAAGTAGGAGGAAGATAATAGGATAGAGAAAAGTTTACATAAGGCTTCTTCCTATTGAATGTCATATCGTCAAAGTTGATGAGAAAATGATAACAATTGGAATGAAGAAATAATAATCAAAAAAGGAAATAAGAGTAGCCTTAGAAATGTAAGATTGGGCTGGGGATGTGGCTCAAGCAGTGGCTTGCCTGGCATGCACGGGGCTCTGGGTTCAATTCTCAACACCACATAAAAATAAAAAATAAAGACATTGTGTCCACCTAAAACTAAAAAATAAGTAAAAAAATATATAAGATTGGATGTTTAGTTAAAAAGTGCATAAATATAGTTACAATTGTATTAGCTTGATGAATTTAATATACAAATTTTATACTAAATCTCTAAAAGATAAACATGTTTTCAAATAAGAGGTACTTGAACTAAATTTTTTTATTTACATTTTTAAATGAATTGATTTCAGGATATAATAAAGATATAAGTGAAAGGAAGTGAAAACGGGAGAGGTCAAATATCAACTAATGAACAAAAAACAGAATTGAATGATGAAAATTGTAAGAAATTTTCCTACCATGACAGCCTTGCAAAAGAGTGAAAATGAAAACAATAATTTTTTTTTGGTTTTTACATATGCATAAGGAAAATTTATAGATTAAATTATATGATGTCTGGAATTTGCTTCAATGAAACTCTGGATTGAGGGAGAGAAATAGTCAAAATAACTGTGAGAGATCAACATTTGGTACATTGATTCTGTATATTAATTTAATTCTGTATAAATATTTGCAATTTTCATAGTACAATATTTTAATAATACAATATTTATACACATGCAGACAGAATGGAAATTCGAAAATGTCCTTGGTAATAATATTGGTATAAATAATAGAGAAAAAAACCCAGAAGAAATAAAAGAATGTTTATTTTATATCTGATATAAAATAAGTAAAAAGAAATCATAGGTACAATAAAAGCAACAAGTGCATATTAGAGATTTTTTTCTTCAAATTTGAAGCCAAGTCTAATGCAGCACAAATTCCATCAATTTATGGAACACATAAAAGAACATCCACATTGGATGAGTAGGTGGATAATATTTGCTTTGTGTCATTGAAAGGTCATAATAAAATTGGATCTGTGCAATACCTCTGACAGATTCCTGTATCTGAGCCCCAGAAGTCCTTGATTTTCTCAGTAGAAATGTCCCTGGGCTCTGTAGCTGCCTAGGTGTATCACAGTCCCACCTTCCTAGTAAAAATACACATTGCTCTGCAGGAGGGAGGGACCCTCTTAAGATCCTTCCTATAGTGCACCAGCAACTACTTTAGGTCTGCCTTATTTAACACATTCTAATACTCTACTATTTCTTTGCTTATAAGTTTCCTTAATAAATTTTGGTTTATTATACATGCTATTATGTTTTACACACTGAATGATAAAGTTCTGTTTCTTTTCACTTCATCATTTGTATTCAACCTAGAAAAATACAGAAGAATTTAGTATAGGTAAATACAGAAAGGAGTTATTTTAAATTCTATCATGTAAAAAAGGTTAAAAATAAATAAAGCTTTGAAATGTTTTGATAGAATTGAAAGAGAGGCTGAGAAATTTGAAGAGCTTAAGTATCTATAGCTTACACTATAAAGTGGCCATGAGATAATGCTTGAAGCAAAGAGAACTAGAGATATGGCATTATGTAATTTCAATTTAAAAAGGTAGAATCGTAGAAAAAAATAAATGGCTAAAAAACTGTCAACGATTTGCAAAAGTGGAGATGGATATACTGAAATAAGACTCCAACTTTCATTTATGATCTGAAAGAAAATTTAAAAATGATAATCAAGATTGCCAGTATGAGCATGCTATTTATATTTATGGGATAAACACCATGTGATCTCTTAAAGCATAATTGTTGTAAGTGCTTGCCTCTAGCAAAGGAATCTGGGAGTGAGAACAGATGAATTATGCAAATTGTATTTTATTTTTGTGAGCTCTTCTGCATTTATTGATTTCAAAATTAGAAAAAGTAAACTATCACTACAACAAAAAAAAAAAAACAGTAATAGAAAGGTTTAGTTTAGATTGGTTATAATAAGAAATGAGACTAATGAAAAAGGAGATGAAAAGTTAGAAGTGAGAGTAAATGAGACTGATAGACAATTAGAAAGTGGTGCTGTCAGTCACATTAAGAGTTTAGGAATGATTCTTAAATAAACCTAGCATGGAGATCATATTAATTTTCTATTGCTGCCATAAGAATTTTCTACAAACATAGGGGCTTAACACAACGCAAATTAATTATCTCATATTTCTGTAGGTCAGAAGCCTGGCATGATGTGACTTATTGGTTTGGATGGGCTAACTAGTTAGTTTCCCTATATTTAGTTTCCAACTAAGGCTTGGGGTCTTTGATGAAGCATCCTGCTGGCAGAATTCATTTCCCCTTGTGGTTTCCTCATGGGTCTTTCCATTTTTGAGACATCAACGATACATGATTCCTTTTTAAGTCTGGAAAGTTCGGACTTCATCCTGTGCTTTCCTCTTTTGGTTCAAGGACTCATGATTACCTTGGTCCCATTTTAATAATATACAAAATTCTCCATATTTCCAGGTCAATACATCTATGACCTTAATTGCATCAGCAAAGTCTCTTTTGCTATATTCATGGTGTAACCAAGGGCAAGGGAAATAAAACTCATGAGAAAATAAATTATTCCAATTCTGGAATTAAACTTCAGACATTTTATTATCCAAAAAATAATGCAGTGGACACCTGTAATATTATTTGGCTCTCTGGTATTGCAACTCAATCCTAGATTTGAGAAAGTTCATTTCTAAATTAATACTAGTTGGTGGAAAAGCCATCCTTTTACTATAGAATCAAAACTTTTTATTTCTTTCTGTGTAGAAAAAAAAAGTACAGAATGTACCAGCTAAATGTACCTGACATTGGAAATTGTTAATATAAAGAAGCACAAACCACTGGGCATGACCCTTAACACAGGTTTTATGTTTTATTCTGTGAACTACCCAATACCTTTTTAGTAGATTCCTTTTCTGATGAATTCAAACAAGAAGTGGTAGGCAGTTTCCATAAGCTCCAGGATCATCAGCATTTTACTCACAGGACTTGAGGAAAGGGAAAATAAACCAAATATTCTGAGCTGTATTCCTCTTGCTATACAGCCCTTTGTATCCAGCAAAATATACATGTATTTATGTTATCCATGAATCTGTAATAGGACAATGTTTTAATTTGCAGTTAGGCTAACATTTCAAATTCTTCATGCTTCTTAGCTTATCTAACAAATATATTTAAATTACTCTGATTTTAAGAATTTCTAATATTAATATCATTATACTTATAGGATGTTCAAAATAATTGAGAAAACACAGAATTTGGTAACAGCTTTACTGACTAGCAAATTCATCTTACATCAAAGGGGTGAGACTTTGGAGATTGTGGGATGCAGTATCTCTGGGTAGCAACAATGAGATATTACATTGGTCATTTAGATAGAACAGGATAAATAACAGGAAAGAATGTCTCAGAAATATGACAAGAAATGGTTGTATCCAATGGGGCCTATCACTTAGTAAGAAAAGAGGAGTAAAAATCCCTCTATTCTCAAATAAGAACAACAATGTCATTCTCATTCTAGTCAGAATGACAATTATCAGAAAGAGAAATAAATCAATTCTGACAAGGATGCATAGAAAGGAGAACTCTGGTACAATGATAGGAGGAATGTCAACTAATACAGCCATTATGGAGTACAGTATAAAGTCTTCTCAAAACCAAGACATAGAACTGCCATATCATCCAGTTAACCCCCAACTCAGTATTTATGCAAAGGAGCTGAAATCGGCATGTTAAAACAACATCTGCATTTGCATGTTTATTATAAGACGCTTCATAATAGCCAAGATGAGGAAAGAATATAGTTTTCCCTCAATGAATGAATGAATAAAAAATACATGGTGTAAATATATATTCTTTATTCAGATGTATGTGTGTGTCTATGTGGTGGACTATTATATAGCCATAAAATTATAAATTATGGCATTTGCAAAGACATGGATATAACTAGAGAGCATTATGTTACAATAACTAAGCCATGCACATATTTGCACTTAGATATGAAAGCTAAACTGTTGAAATCAAAGGAGAAAAAAATAGAATCATAGTTACTAACAATGGTACAAGGAAGAATAACAAACAGCTAATAGGCATAGAGAAGCAGCTGGAAAGTAGGAATTACTCATAATGTTTTACAGCACAGTATGATAACTTCATTTTATAGCAATTAATATTTCAAAATAAATAATAGAGAGGCTTTCGACTCTTTCCTACAAAAAGAAATGATCAATTCCTAATGCTATAGATATACCAATTACCCTGATCTGATCATTATACACTGGATGCATGTATTGAAATGTCATTCTGTACCCCTTGTATATGAACAATTATGTGTGAGTTAAAAATTAAAATGTGTTAATTTAAAAAAATGAATAAATTCCTTCATTTTGCATCTCAAGGTGCTGAATGAAAACCAAAGATTTTCTATAACCACCAACACACATATAGATGGACAGCAGCATTTTCAAAGCAGATGACAGTACTAATTAAAAAAAAAAAAACAGAAGCAAATTTTGGCAAAGCATTGAAATAATTCTATTAAAACTGAGTGATAAATACAAGTGTATGTTGTTTATTATTTTCATATGATTTTTTACTGTTCTTAAAATATAAAGAAAACGGTGACTTCTAATTTTTTTAAATGAGGCCACTCCATCCTAATTTAGAGGTGAATTATAAAATAATCTATGGAAAGTAACCAACTTAATGGAACATTTAATTCATAAAGATATTGATACATGAGTAATAAATATATCCATATTTAATAAACAATGTAATAATATAAATGAAATTAAATACTAAAAATGCTTACCTAATTCATTGTTCATACACACTGATTCATCCTAACAGAACATATAAAATTTTGTAACTAAGTTGTATACATAGGTGATTTTTTTTGTCTTATATTATTGCAATAAATGAGTGCTATAATATCAAAAGAATATATTGGCAGTTTTTCCATTGATTAAAATTCCCAAAACATATTTTCTCACTCTTTTCTTACCTTTATAATCAAATCCTTAAAATGTTTTATGAAAAACAACATTCCCAGGATCAAAGATATAGATTTCATGGGGATTTAGATTTTTATAAATTTTAGTGTCATCAAGTCATATTCTAAAGTTATACCATTTTGTATTATTAGAAGCAAATATTAAGCATAATTTAAATAGGGTGGAAAGTTGTAATGCCTTGTGGTTCTTTGTAGTCATTTTGGTCTTCATGACATCATTGCTGCCTGTTAATGTTTTTTGTACATACATTAGATTACAGAGTTTTTTTAATAATTTGCACAAATTTCCTCTGTGATCAATATTGTCAATTTTGTTGTCGTTTTTGACAGATATAAACTTTCTACTTTTTACCTTTTTTGATTAGATTTTTTCTATTAGATTTCTATTCATATTTAAAAGTATTTCCTTTTGAAAATGCAATATTCATTTATATTTTTAAAATTATTTTCTGATTTATTTTATAATTTTAAACTATCCACAACTCATTACAGTTTATGAGTTAAATGTGACTCTGATGCTACCCATATTTTATTTTGTTTCTGAAATTCATGTTTAATTAATCTGAGTAAATGATTTTATTTTTATTTTATTTTTCTGATTTTATTCTTATAAATGATAAATACAATCATATAGAAAAAATATAATCTTTTAAAATATTCTGTGTTATGTCTTCTTTTTTCTCTATTTATTCTCTTTTCTTCATATGGAGATATAAGAACTAAAATGAATCCAAAATATTCAGGTGGAGTCTTTTCACTGTATTTAAAGTTTTTTGGGGGAAAAAAGTAAACATATTATTTATCTTCTAGTATTAAGACTGCAGAGACAATATATATGTGTCCTCATCTCATGAAAAGTATCCATAAGCAACCAGAAGGAAAACCAGGAAAGCGTTATTGAAAACTCTTTATATACTTTTTATCATGAATTCCAACAAGAAATTACAATCTAAAATAGATCTCAAAGACAACAGAAAGAGATGACAGAGTACACATAGTAGGAAAGAGAAACCAAACAGGCATAAATACTATAACAGGAATAGCTAAAGGAAGGATATATCATCCTGAGCACACTGTATGGAATTCGAACATACGTTATTATGGCTTATTTACAAATAGAAGCAAATTAACAAAAAATGTACAAATGATTGAAGACAAGGTAACTCTCTCATGTCATTCTATGCCACAACAGTAGTAATGAATTTGCTTCATTTTACAAAATCTTTTTGGAATCAGTCTTAAGTCAACCTATTCATCCAAACTACTCTATATAGCCCATGCTGTTATTTTATGACTTTTATTTAATTATTATTAAGTTTAATTATTATTAAAGGAAAACATGCATGTGATCTATAGTTCAAAGATAGCATAGCACAAAGCCTCAGAGACAAGACCAGCTTCAAGCCATGAAGGCATCTCAGAAAAAAATTATGTTTTACTTATAAAAATTATTTATGTGCTATGTATTTATACATATTAATCTTGTTTCCTTTAGGCTTTATATTGTATGTGGTGAGAATAAATACCAAGCTCTACTATCCCTATCCATCTCAGTTATAATTGCTGTCTACCTATATTTTATGTACCTGGGTCAGATAAACAAAAGGGTCCAAATGGTGCTCAGAAACAAGACAACTAAATAAATTGCAGAAAACCATAATTTTAAAGATATAATTAAAATATATGCAGCAACAAAAGAAGCTTGCATAGAATTAAATGTTATACAACTGGGCTATGGTTGTGGCTCAGCGGTAGAGCACTTGCCTAGCATGTTTGAGGCCCTAGCACCTTCGATCCGCAGCACTATATAAAAATAAAGAAAAGAAAGGTATTGTGTCCAACTACAACTGAAGAAAATGAAAAAAGAAATATTGTACAACAATTTAAAATGATATTCATCTGCAGCAAAATGGATGGAATAGAGGCTGTTATGTTAAGTGAAATAAGCCAAACCAAAAAAGACAAAAATTTCTTGCTACAAAAATTGGATGCTACAAAATGTTTATCTGGGTGTTGAATAATAATGACTAGAGGCTAGGAAGTGTGGGAGAAGAGAGAAAGTGTTTGGATAGTAGATATTAAAACAGAGCTGAAGAGAAGTGATAAGTTCTACTGCTCAATAGCACAGTAGGGTGACTATAGTTCACAATAACTTCTTACTATTTTGTAAATAACTAGGCTCAAAGCCTCCAAACACAAAGTAATGGAAATAAGATGAAAGCATCAATTACTCTGACTTGATTTATCATACTCATAAATATGTGCGATTAAAAAAATACAAAACTTAAAAAAAAGGAAATAAATGTACTGTCATGTGTAACTAATTAAAACAAAAAAGAAAGAAAATAAATGAAAATGGGAAAAAAGAATTGAGATCAACAATTGAAAATATTCATAATATAAAAGGAAAATTGATATATCATAACCAATCTTATATTGAGAACTTACTGTACACACAATTTTTTCAAAGATTAGAAGTATACTGTTAGGCATTTTCTCCAAAACATTATCTTGTTTTGGTATGACTGTATCACCATTATATAAACCAAGACAGTTACATAATTATATGTAATAAACTCAGTAAATATTTGTTTAGTGAATAAATGTAATGATTCAAGGAATATTAGAAAAAATTGATCAATGCTAGGTGGGTCTTTAATAACAGAAAGGCTGACTCATTAATTTATATGAAATATATCACTGATTTTTAAAGAAAAAAATAGAAATGGTTATGTTTGATTATTTAATAACTCCAAGAAATAGAGTTCCTATGATCTATTTCTGAGGAAAACATTAGGGAATTGGTTGTAGTTAATCAAGTGATCAATAACTAAACTGAGTATTTGTAAATGTATCAAATTCTCTATATACAGGATTACAAATTAAAATTACACATTCAGATGGCTACACAGTGTCTCATACTATCAGATGCACAAGCAAGAGTTGGGATCATCAAAGTTTGTGGAAACAAAATTAAAAGAATACAGAAAAACAATGTAAATACATTTGGGATAAAGGAATGAAAATGTAAAGATTCTATATCTTATAGAATGATTTTTCGCATCTTCTGTGAGAATAATTCAAATGTTACTCATAATAATTATAAAAAAAGAAGTCTAAAATATTAAAGGACATAAAGACAAACAGAAAAATAATAAAATAATAAAGGAATATATTTATAATTTTAAAATAAAAAATAAGGAAAACAGCATATTATACACTGTAGTGCTGTGTATCACATTTGATAAGTATTATTTATGCATTTCAGCTCTTATTGTTTTAAGAATACATAATAAAAAGATCCCTTGAATTCAAACATAATATTTGATATATTTACACATACACAAACTAATATATATGTACACATGCATATAAAATATCAGTGCCACAGAACATATCATTCAGATTAATTGTATCATTTTCTTGGGTCTGCTTTATTTACAGAAATGTAAGTGAAGAGTCTTAGTGGTAGTACATATGTTTTTTGTTTTAATGTTTCTGCATTTAGGATTCAATGTTGCTCAGATATGAACAGCATAAACATTAATTTTTGCCTTTGCTTTTATAATTATTTTCAATTTAATTGTTTTAAATCTATTAAATAGAATACATATATCATTTTTACAATATGCATCATGTTTGCATAATTTATATGTAGATATTTATGTTTTTTTTTTCTAATCTGCTCATATTTAAAAACATCTTGTTTATACCACTTCTTTTGTATTTTATTTTTTCAGTCTTAGACATTATACACTGCAATTTACTATGCAAGTTGAACATTCAGCTTTCCAATACTATCCCTTTCAGTCATACACAAAATTTATCTCCTAATATTTCTTTTTAGCAAATGTTTGTTTTCAAAATATTTAGTGTTCATAAAATTATTATAAAGTAAATGCTGTTAGTATAAGAATAATCCAGTTACATTTTAATTTTAGTTTGATTTTTTATCCTTTTCTGAGATTAAATAGTTGTCTCATTTTTATTTAATTAGTTTTACATGACTTTATTACTCAAATTTCCAACAAACATTTACAGCTCTCTCAGTTTTTTTGTTTGTTTGTTTTTACTTTGTAGTTTCTTGCCATTTCAATTCTTATTTTAATATTTATTGCACTTTCAGGATAGAATAATATGTGCACTCTACTTAATAAAATAAAATGGTAACTGATAAAAATGCAAACTTCCATTTATTTATTTTTAACAGAGAGAGAGAGATTTTTTATATTTATTTTTTTAGTTTTCGGCGGACACATCTTTGTTTGTATGTGGTGCTAAGGATCGAACCTGGGCCACAGGCATGCCAGGCAAGGGAGCTACAGCTTGAGCCACATCCCCAGCCCAAACTTCCATTTATTTTTGCATTGCTAATTATACATTATCTGATATCAGATTGGTGTCCCTGCTTTCTTTTGATCCATATTATTTTGTCTTGGTTTTAACCATGGAGCTATTGCAAAAAGTAATATTAGATTCTTCTTCATCCAATAGGGATCATCCCTTCTTAATAAAAGTTAATAAAAGCCATTTATACTTGTTGTAATATTTCATACCTATCAAGTTGTCTCTATCAAGATTTATTTCTTAATGCCAACATTTCATAGCTTTTTATTCCCTTTATTTTGTATGTAGACTATCTTTTTCACTCTTTTAATTTTTATTATAAAATAATTACATACAAACTACATAAATATATTACATATTATGTAATTTACAAACATGCTCATATGCAATATACATATATATTTTATTTTTATATTAAATGTTTAATGTACTTGCATTCCTTAAAATTCAGAGTCTGGCAAAATATTTTAGAATGACATCTAAAGGGGGTTCTTCAAGATATCAGAATTAAACAGGTTGCTTTCCTGGCTGGTCCATGGTGTGAAACCAAGAGAAAATTAAACATGAAGAGAGGTTTAACAGGGAACAACTGGTCATGAAAATCCACCCAGCTCTCCCCTCCCCCTCTAATCAGCCTGCTTACAGGATTGGCTGGGAGAGATGTGCCTGCCCAGCTTCTCAAAAAGGTGGGTGACTGAAAAAATCCGGGGGGGGTCGGGGCTTTACTGGAATTTAATACTGGACACTCAAAGCAGATTAGGAACTCAGGAGGTTGGATATAATGAAACAAAGAAGAATCTCAAGCACCACACCTGTGACTGTGGCAGGAGGCACCAGCCAGATTGATCCCTCACACAGAGGAGGGATAAGAGAATTAAAGAAACCCACATTTTTAGGAGGACTGAGGCATGTCTGAGTACTGAGAATTTAGAGATCAGAGACCCTGCCTGATTAAACTGAAAGGTGTGCTGCACAATATGCTTGGACAGAAAAGAATTCACCATCTCTCCAGGTTGCATGCAGAGGACAGAGGAAGGAACCATTTTGCAGCTGTGCCAAGGAAGTCAACAGCTGAGGGAGCTGAGTCCTGGCAAACGTGAGTTTGGTCCCAAATACAGGTCTGGAAAACACACACTGCACAACATAGATGTGCCTAAGTGACCGGGAGAAAATTGAACATGAAGAGAGGTTTAACAGGGAACAACTGGTCATGAAAATCCACCCAGCTCCCCGCTCCCTCTCTAATCAGTCTGCTTACAGGATTGGCTGGGAGAGATATGCCTGGCCAAGAAGTTGAAATGGCTGGCATAGGAGAGACTGAGTTTGGGGACTAAATCCAAGACCAGGAAACTTGGGGTCCACAGGTGCTGTGGACTAAGAATTGGCTCCTCCCACACATAAGAGGTAGCCAGGGGAGATTCTAAAATGCTGTTTTCCATCATGGACCTGAAAATGTTGGGACTTGGAGGTGCACTGATTTAAAATCTCCAGACCAATTACCATCTAGTGAAGGGCCTAGAAGCTACCTAAGCCTAAACCCTACCTCCAGGAGTACTGCCTATGAGATGACCTCTCTCATCCTAGCAACCCCACTCTCCCTGGAATAAGCCTCATCCTCTAGAAGGCCCCTCCTGACTGTTGAGAAGGGAAACCGAAAACCTTTTGAACTCCAAGGGAAATCCTTCTTTAACTTTTCATTGAGATTTTTTGTTGTTCTTTTCACTAGTTAATTGTTACCTTGATGGTTCATGGTCATTTATGCATATTAATATTTGTTTGCTTGTTTATGTTTTCCTTTCTTATTTCTAGCATTTTTTTCAACCAGTTATTTTTCATGAATAGGAAAAATAGGAATTTTGATTACTACATTTCAGTTTTGTGTTGTACACTTTAATATTTTTACTTTTAATTTTAAAAATTTTTACATACTCTTGGAAACTCTAGTCAGAGCAATTAGAAGAAAGAAATTAAAGAAATATATCTAGGAAAAGAAGAACTCAAATTATCCCTTTTTGCCTATGAAATGATTCTATATTTAGAAGACTCAACAAACTCCAATAGAAAACTTCTAAGACTCATAAATGAATTCAGAAAAGTAGCAGGATATAAAATTAAAACCCATAAATCCTATATATCAATGATGAATCAACTGAAAGACAAATTAGTAAAATTATCCCATTCACAATAATCTCAAAGAAAATAAGATATTTGAGAATCAATCTAACAGAAGATGTGAAAAACCTCTACAATGAAACTGTAGAACACTAAAGAAAGACATTGAAAATGACCTTAGAAAATTGAGAGAGAGAGATATGTTCTTGGATAGGCAGAATTAATATTGTCAAAATGGCCATAAAACCAAAAGAACTATATAGATTTCATGCAATTCCTATTAAGGTTCAAATGACCTTGTTTTAGATATAGAAAAAGCAGTCATACAATTATTTGGAAAAAAAAAAATAAGAGGCTCAGAGTAGCCAAAGCAATCCTCAACAAGAAAAATGAAGAAGGAGGCATCACAATATCAGACCTTAAAGTATACTACAAAGCCATAGTAACAAAATCAGCATATTATTGCTCCAAACAGACATGAAAATCATGATACAGAATAGAAGACACAGAGATAAATTCACAAAAAATACAGTTATCTCATACTAGACAAAGGCACCATAAACGTTCATTGGATATAAGATAACCTTTTTAACAAATGTCGCTGGGAGAACTGGAAATCCAAATGTAACAAAATGAAATTAGACCCCTATTTCTCATCCTGCACAAAACACAACTCAAAGAGGATCGAGGACCTAGGTATTAGACCAGAAGCCTTGTGCCTACTAGAAGAAAAATTAGGCCTAATTCTATATCATATTGGCTTAGGTACTGAATTCCTCAACAAGATTCCTAAAGCTCAAGAAGTAAAATCAAAAATGAAAAATGGGATGGTATCAAACTAAAAAGATTCTTCACAGAAAAGGAAACAATCAAGTACATGAAGAAAGAGCCTACAGAATGGGAGAAAATTTTTACCACCTATAATTCAGAACATTAATCTCCATGATATATCAAGAACTCAAAAAACTTAGCACCTATAAAACAAACAACCCAATAAATAAATGGGCAAAAAATTGAATAGACACTTCAAAGAATAAGCAATATCATTGGTGAAAAAATATATGGAAAAATGTTAATAATCACTATTAATTAAACACATTCAAATTAAGACTACACTGTGACTTCATAGCATTCCAATCAGAATGGCAACAATCAAGAATACAAGTAACAATAAATTTTGTCAAGGATGTGGGGGAAAAGGTCTATACATTGCTGATGAGACTACAAATTGGTGCAACCACTATGGAAAGCATTATTGAGATTCCTCAGAAAACTTGGAGCGGAACCACAATTTGATACAATTACCCCACTCCTCAGTATAGACCCAATGTACTTAAAATTAGCATACTATATGGTCGCAGCCTCATTAATGTTTTTTTAAAAAATAAATTTAATAAATTTAATTTTAAAACTTAGGAACATTTATTATATAAATAATTCAATGGACATATTCTATCACTGTTATAGAGGTCCAGAAGTGACTAGATTATAGAGTATATGAATGGCTAGTTTCTTTTTCTTTTATTGATTGATTGATTTTGGTAATGGGGTTTGAACCTAGAGGCACTTCACCACTGAGGATATTTGCAGCTCATTTTTATTTCATACAGGGTATCATTAAGTTGCTTAGGGACTTACTAAGTTGCTGAGGCTGGCCTTGAACTTGCAATTCTCCTGCCTCAGCCTCCTTAGTTACTGTGATTATAGGGGTGTGCCAACATGTCCCATGAAGATTGTTTTTAAGAAATTGTGAAACTCTTTTCCAAAGTGGAAATATTATTTGACAGCCATCCTACAGTGAGAAAAATGGCAGTTATTCTGCTTACTTGTTAAAACTTCATACTGTTAAGCTTTTGAACTTAAGACATGTTATATGTATGTAGTGGCATCTCATAGTCATTTAAATTTAAATATAAAACAAAAACAAATAATGAATATTTTTCCAAGGGCTTTTCTACTACTGGCATATGCTCTAGAGTAAAATGACTATCAAATATGCATCCCAATTTTAAATTGCTATCTTATTATTGAAATTTATGAACTATTTATTTTTTTGGAAGCAAGTCCTTACAGATTTGTGATTTGCAAATATTTTCTTCCAATGTATGACTTATTTTTTTTTTTGTTCTACTAACATTGTCTCTGAAGAGACATTTTTGATGTTGATGAAGTCATCGAATTACTTTTCTTCTGTGGATCACCTTATAGTTAGCTCTTTTCCTAACTTGAAATCAGAAAGCATTTTATCTTATGCTTTCTTTCATAAGTTTAATAGTGTTTTATGTTTAAGTGTGTGATCCGCTATCAATTTTTTGCATGGAAGTACAAAATATAGATCAAGTTTATGTTTCTACCCATGAGTATCCGATTGGTTTAGCACCATTTGTTGAAAAGAAATCCTTGTTCAATTCAATTCCTGTGTACCTTAGTTAAAAAACCATCAGCCACAGTTATGTGGGTCTCTTCCAGACTCTATTCTGCATTATTGATAACTGTTTTTTATGCTAATATCACACTGTCTTATCTCTGAAGTTTTGAAATAGAACTTGAAATAAAGTTTCTTTTTCTTTTACATTATACATTTTCAATATGTTCTCTACTTAACCAAGCTATAATTAACACATTTTTTTCATATTTTCCTAGAAAAGTATATACTTCACTGTGATGTTCACACATTTCTACCTAAAACCTAATATAAATTTTCTTTGCCAAGTTTGACTGTAGTCAAATTCTCCTTCATAATTCTAAATATATCCATATTCTTTCTTTAATTTTCCTTCAATAACAAGAAAAAAATTATTATTGTTGTTTCTGTAATACCTATTGACCTTCAATATATTCATCAGTTTGGCAGGTTTTGTTTCTTTTTTAATCACTGATTATTATTATATCCTCATTCATATTTTATGAACCTTTTTTCCTAGCTTTTTTATAATTTCTAGAATGAAGAGTATAGCTAATATATTGCATATATTTATTTTATTATGAAAAAGTGTAATGTTTAAGTTATTACTCTGGGTAGAATTTTAGCATTATTTCTAACATTCAATATATGATTGAAATAGGACCATAGCTTATTCTTTGACTATGAAGAAACCTTTTGGCCAGTGTCCATTCTGTATTTCTACATTATATCATTATATCTTCCTGTCATATAGCAGAAGTGGCTAAGCCAGGCTCTTTGTTGCTGCTTCTGTAGGTCACAGTAGTTATATGTTAGTAGCTCGTGTTAGTAGCTTTGAAATGCAGGCAACTATCACCATTATGGGTTTTTCTTTGTTTTGGAATAGCTTGTCTTTGAACCTCTGGGTCTAACAATCCCTTGAGAATGGATTCTCTCATATTTTTTTTTAATGTTTTTCGAACCACTTAGTTTCTAGTTCTTTTCCCTTCCACTAAGGAAGTGCATCTCATGTTTAAGTAAAG
This sequence comes from Callospermophilus lateralis, assembly GCF_048772815.1. Classification (NCBI taxonomy): domain Eukaryota; kingdom Metazoa; phylum Chordata; class Mammalia; order Rodentia; family Sciuridae; genus Callospermophilus; species Callospermophilus lateralis. The sequence continues at coordinate 69,404,254 of NC_135318.1, read as the reverse complement.
CATTCTTAATCTATTTCCTTTTTGTGAAACACAGTCGTCTTTTATCTGAGAGGTTTTCAAAAGAATCCTAAAAGTTTATTTATATTTTCTAAACTGTAATAATTTGCTTTATAGATGTCACTCTCTTATATATTACAACATCAATATAAATATTTTCCTTATATTTTTAGCATTTGTTCACCTTGGTAGTTTCTATCAGGAGTTAAATATGAAAGTTAATTTGCAGCTCTCCCTTATTTTAAACTGTTATAATCATTGTATAAAAAGCAGAAGGTAAGGCTAGCTTTCCAATTATTGTAATTCTTTAATATACCTGTCCATTAATTGTTTTGTGTTATTATTTCTGCAAGACTATAAGAACAATTATTTGGGAAAATTTTGATTAGGTAAAATATGGAAAACATTACAAAATTAGGTCTCTCCTCAAAAAGTCTGATACATTGCCTTATTACACTTTATGTCTTCTATCTTGTTGCAGTTACATTTTGTAACTTACATAGCATATGTTGATACACTCATGTGTGGAAACTATATCTATACCTTTAATATATTTCATTGTCATTTTATGTATTATTTAAATACCAGGGATTGAACCCAGGGGCATTTAACTGCCACTGAACCACATCCCCAGCACTTTATTTTATTCTTTATTTTTCTTTTTCATTTTGACACAGGGTCTCACCAAGTTACATAGTGTCTCACTAAGTTGCTGAGTCAGTAAGGGAGCTCCCATTCCTCCTGCCTCAGTCTCCAAGCCACTGGGATTACAGACATTCGCCACCTTACTGGGCTTTTTTGTCATTTTAAATGCCATTTCCTTGTTTTATTATTATTAAATATCAGTCACCAGTTTCTCATAGATGAATAATTCTTTGTGTACAACTTTTTAGAGAATTTAGAATTTAAGAGAAAAATAAAACAATTTAAAAAGATAAAGCAAGTTTTTAAAATTTATTCTATTATTTTCTTAGCATGGTATTATTGAATTTTAAAAAGTTTTCAGTGTTCAATTATTACATTTACTCTCATAATTGCTTGAAATATAAAATATTATCATTGTTCAAAAATACTTTGTCAATTTAATGTATATATCTCAAGATATACACAGCAAATATTAATTCCTCATAATAGAAATTTCATAATTAAAACAAACTGTTACATTCTTTATACTTGAGAGTCAAAATAAAAATGTTCCTGTAAGAAATTATCTAAGATCTTATTCTCATTCAGCACTTACAAAAACAATATATTTGGAACACAAGAAAATATAAGAGTTCTGACTATGGCATTAAACCAGGGATCAAATAGGACATATGTGAATACAGGAAAAAAAACAAAACCTTAGAACAAAGACTAATTCTAATTACCATGATTATAAATCTGCCACAAACAAAATCTTTATACTAAAATAAACATGTTTTGGGGAGTTGCTGGAGATGTAGCTGGTAATGTACTTGTCTAGCTTGTACAAGGCCCTGTATTCTATCCCTAGCACTGTGAAAAATTAAAGAAGAAGAAAAACAAAAAGGTACATACAATTGTTACTGTTTGCAAATCAGTTAGTAGTGTATATATATATATATATATATATATATATATATATATGTCAATCAGATCTATCAGTCAACTAAGTATACATTGAAATCACATCCTCTCTATATGAAGCAATGTAACAGCAATAATAGTGACAAGAAAGATGATTTTTAAAAGTACCACAAGAATTGATGAAACAGTGGTCAATGGCACAGCCTGAACTTGGCAAAGGAATCAGTCTCTGGACAAGGCTGTCTCAGCAAAGATGAAACTCAACATGAGCTCAAAGATGACATTTTTGATTGGCAGAAGTAGTTAAGGAAGGTTATTCATATTAATCAAAATGACATGAGCTATAATTGTGGAATATTAAAAAGACAATGCACTTAGTTTCATAAGGGGAAAAGTGAAACCTGAAGTTTTTTTGTTGTTGTTGTTTGTTTTTAAGGTGGCGTAAATTTTAGAATGCACTTGTCCCTATAACTGGTCTTTTACTTTTCCTGAGGCACAGGTACAACTTGTGAATCTGATAAAGTTATTAGTTCTTCCAATGAATGATGGGGAGGATTCATTCTGGTTGGGCAGAATCAATTCTTCACTGACCTCCTGCCCTTTACCTCCCTCCTGTTTCCTCTGCTTTCTCTCTTCCTCCCTTCAGTTCCCCTCTCTCTCTCTCTCTCTCTCTCTCTCTCTCTATATATATATATATATATATATATATATATATATATATAATGATTAATATATAGTTACATGTATCCTCCTTTATAATTAATTTATATAATTATATGTATTATATATATTAGTTAACTTTATTTTTTAAGTCATGGAAAGTCAGTTTTGTATTTTACAAGCATAGCCATGATTCCTTGTTTCACAAAGTTTATTTATTCGTATGTCATTAAAATTTTACAAGCCACATCATAGGCTTTTCACAAAGCCTCTAAAATGTTGCATGGATACATCTATTCCATAAACTTACAGAGTAAGATTAAGAAATATTCTTTAGTTATTTAGAAACCACTTCATTATTAAGGGCAGAAACACAATTTCAAAATGATTAAATCAATGATTAATTTTAAGTACCATAGAGGATGGAGAGCTAGAATTTAGATTCACAAGTTATAACATTATTTGAGTAATTCAAGTTGAGCTACCTATTTACATATATATCATTTGGAATTTCTTATTGTCTACCAAATATTGAAATATTTAATGCACCTTAATTTCTTTACTCCAAATATATAGAGATGGTAATTGTGACTTAAAGCTATTAAATACCTCATTCAAATTTATAGTTTTCACTTGGCAGAGAAAAGATTTGAACCAAGTTGACTTGGTACATATCCAGGGGCTAGGATTGTATCTCAGAAGTAGAGCATTTGCCTAGCATGCAGGAAGTGCTAGATTCAATTTCCTGTATCACAAGAAATAAAGTGCATGTTCTTAAGTATTAGGCCATATAGAAACCAGAAAAAGACTTGTGAACCTAATCACAGGTACACAGAGCCAATACAGCCTAAAGCAAACCTACTTTACAGGGACACCACTGATATAACAAACAAAACAAGATCATTCATGTTATCAGCTTTAGAGGGAAAAGGAATAATACCAGTTACAGGTTTAGTGAGGCTGAAAACACATGTGGTTGTTTTCAAAAACCAGAGTCGGTTCTAATTCCATTCCTTTAGCATAGAAAAACATTTTCCATTTGCAAATCAGAAAAAAAAATATATTGGTTAAATTTGATATTAATTAACAGAAGAGAAAATAATAGAGCAAAGTTTGGGTCAATGGCCATTACTATATCCAAGTAATGTCAAATGTGTGCCCCAATTACTTTCACTTTGGCTACTTACAATAATTCCATCAGGAATATATGTAATGAGTTTGTGATTCAATCAGGTTCCTATACATCTTCATCTACCAGTTCCTAAAAAGCATTTTATATGTGAAAATTGTTTCCATTTTATAATTGAGAAAACCGAGGGTTTACCAATTTCATTTAACAGTGAATGAAAGGAAGCAGAATTCAAACATAGCAATTCAGCACTGAAGTTCAGATTTAACACGTCAGCGGCTGACTTAAATTTCTGATGCATTGCATATTCCAGAAAGCCTTAGGCTTGTGACCTATTCTCTTCTCTATCTCATGCGACTTACATTTGCTCTTTTGTCAAATGGCATCAATTCAATAAATTAACGAAAACAGATGGAGAGGAACATCAAGCCAGCAGTACACAATCCACTAAAGTAATTAAGCAATTACTTGCAGGAACACATTCCTCCCTCAAATATAATAATGTGTAGCATTATCAACATTTTTCTTACAGAGGATTAAGAGCATTAAGAAAATTAAGCATCATTAAACGGCTTGCCATGAAATTACATAGTAAATTATTAAAGTTAAACCCATTTTTGATTCATCAACATGTTTTGTTCTTTTATTTAGTAAGGATCAATTTAGTGAAGGGGAACATAGAGAGAGGAGAGAGGGAAGATGGAGAACCAAAGAGACTGGCACTGGCTTGTCATGCCAAAGGAGATTAGTAGCAAGTTCCCAATCGGGTGCTATAAAATCCTTACTTACAAGCCTCTTCTCAATAAATTACCTAGCCACATAAACTGGCAAGGAAAAGGAAGTATAGAGAGATTCATCTGTGAAGCCTGTGCTGGTGCATAAATTCCTTCTTAGTATTCTTTGAAGCTAGTCAGCAGCTCCTAGCAGATGAAGTCAGTCTATGCACCCATCCCCCTTCAACACATACAACCTTGCTGTGACAGGTTTGCATTTTTAGTATAAGAACTGAGGATAAAGGAAGGTGTGCCATTGACAGATAAAGCCTCACAGCAGGGCACTGAAATTTGCCACTTGCATTTATTAAACCTAAAGGTCATTAATCCCTGAGCATCAGATCCAGTCCAGATGTAAAACTGACCCTCACTTTTGCTTTTTATTTTTTATTTTTTTAGTGAATATACAATTTATTTAACATTCAAACTTCATTAAGACATGTGCGATATGGCAATTTTACTATGGGTTTCACCCTACCTAGGATATGATTGCTTGCTGGGGCTTAGCAACAGGGTCCAGTTTACACTTAGCACTAATTAAATACTTTATTGAATAAATACAATACCAAACAAAATGCATTCAAATGCTTTCTAAAAAAAAATCAATTTTAAAGGCCTTTCTATTCAGGCTAATGACAAACACAATAAAGACAGATATGCTGGTTTAACATAATTGGCTGATTTTATACAGCACTTATATCTTTTAGAACAAGTATATTATTAAATGATAGAGAACATCTAATACAAGCATTTCTATAGAACTAGGAAATAAATTTCTAAGATTTTACAAACCCCATCTTTTATACCCACCCGAACAGTATAACTCTAAAGAGGATAAAGTCAATAACTTTCCTCACAAGAGCTCACGACTATTGTCGCTTTGCTATCAAAATCTGTATTTCTGATCCGTTATGAGCATTGGGACAAGATTCAAATATTCCCAAAGAAGCACAATGCACATTGTGATCGCTTATTCAGCAACAGAGAGCACTGCATTCAAATATGTCTCATCCCAGGAATTAAATAAGGTCAGCCACATTCATGGGCATTTCCTCCACTGTAGTATTGTAGAATGTCTCAATGTCATGAAGAATCCTCTTGTCTTCTTCAGTAACAAAGTTTATAGCCACACCTTTCCTCCCAATTGACCCCCTCTGCCAATTTCGCTCTTTATCCAAGCAGTATGCTGTTTCGATTATGGTTCCACATCCTAAATTACATCTACGCCATTTCTGAGCACCATCTCATCATCTGTAGGGGATGCAAATCAAGTCAAGATGGCACCTGGCACTTTGCCAGAAGGAGTGGTTTGTGAAGCCATTAAGATGATGAGGATTCCTTAATGACTGACTGCTGTAGCTAGATAATGTTAATTAAGTTAAGCTGTGTGTAATTAGTTGGGTATATGTACCTTTGCTGTCCCGTAATAAAGCGGCTCCCGCTGTTTCAACCTTCACAAGTTGCTTGTCACCCCCTGGTTATTTTGCCCAGCCAGACTGCCGCAGTCATCAACTGTTGCTATTGACTCCTGTGAATATAGTTTTCATGACTGGTAGGTAGATCATAATTTATAACCAAAGACACTAGTTGCACATTAATCCCAGGAGCCAACAAGTCAGTAGTAATCAGCACTTTTCTTGACCCAGATCAGAATTCCCTCATGATAACATCTCTTTCTTTCTGGTCCATGTCACCATGCAGAGCAGAAACTGTGAAGTCCCTGGCGTGCGTTTTTTCAGTGAGCCAGTCCACTTTGCACCTTGTATTGAGAAAAATCACAGCCTACGTAATGGTCAGTGTCTCATACAAGTCACAAAGTGTGTCCAACTTCCACTCCTCTCTTTCAACATTAATGTAAAACTGTTTGATTCCTTCAAGGGTCAATTCTTCCTTCTTCACTAGAATTCGAATTGGATCTCTCATAAATTTTTTTGGTCACTTCCAACACATGAGTTGGCATTGTGGCAGAAAGCAATGCAACCTGAATACTTGTATTTAATTTTTGAAAAATCTCATAGATTTGATCCTTAAACCCTCGGCTCAACATTTCATCTGCTTCATCCAAAACAAACATTTTTATCCATTTTGGAGAAAGGTTATCTTCTGTTTAACATATCAAACACTCTCCCTGGTGTACCAACAACAATATGTGGTACTTCAGCCTGCAGTTTTCGCATTTCATTTCGAACATTTGTTCCACCAATGCAGGCATGACAGGTTGCTCCCATATAGTCTCCAAGTGCCAGAATCACCTTTTGGATCTGTTGAGCCAGTTCTCTGGTGGGGGCCAATACTAGTGCTTGGGTCTCCTTGAACTCAATCTCCAACTGTTGCAGGATGGAAATAGCAAATGTGGCTGTCTTGCCGGTACCTGACTGAGCTTGAGCAATCACATCATACCCTGTAATACAGGGAATAGTAGTTCTCTGTTGAATAGCTGAAGGCTTCTCAAAACCACAAGCATAGATGCCCTGAAAAAGAGACTCCTTTACATTCATATCATCAAAGTTATCAACAATCTCATTCCAGTTGCTCTGGATGACACCATTGGGGTCCGTTCCCTCTGGGCCTCCATGTTCTCTGCTGTTATAATCTTCGGAGCCACCAGACACAATCCGAAGAACTTCTCAGTGTCCAACTGAAAAGCTGCTTTTTTTTTTTTTTTTTTTTTACATTAGGATGACTGATCAAAGCACATCAAAAAACAGTTAATAAACATACATGTTTGTAAAATAAGACTGAAATTTTTGCAGGCTAGCACAATGACCTCTAATGTATTTTCAATATTTTATTAGCATCAATTTGATCACATGGACTGTACATTTGTTTCAAGTTGAGGGAGGGATAAGACAGTCAATTAAAAAGTCTTTGGCCCTGGAACCTCATAGGCTATTAGAAAAGTCTGGTGGTCCTATTGGGAGAACATACTATTGTAAGATATTCCCTGCACCATTAGACAATATTTTGTGAATATCAGTAATATAGGAAAGAAGTTGTAAGTCACACAACTATTAAACATGACAGGATTTCTGTGCAGAAGCCACATACCTTAATACAGATGTGAGTGAAATCTACCTATCCATACTCCCCTCATGGTTTCTACCAGGGAGGATACTAAGAACAAACTTCTGGAAAGCATTCAGAATAAAGGAAGGAGAAGAAAAGAACATCAAGTTTAAGAGTTTGGGCATGTTAAATAAAAATCTGTGCTATGAGGAGAGGTAAACAGAATGACTCTAAGAAATCTCTTAAACTATGTGTTTTAATAAATATATCAATCACTTGACTGTTTCATGGTGGAGGAAGAGGCTTTTTTTTTGTGTGTGTGGTCTGAGGATTGAACCCAAGGCCTTGTGCATGTGAGGCAAGCACTCTACCAATTGAACGATATCCCCACCCCACTGCAGGGGGCTTTTTATCAACTACAGTTTTTCCAAAGTATAAGTAATGACAGTACTTCAACCAATGTTTCTAAATATTACACATGGATTGACAGCATTCAAATCATTTCAGAACTCCATAGAATAAAGTGTGTGTGTGTGTGTGTGTGTGTGTGTGTATGTCCTTTCAAGGGATTCAGAAATCAATTTTACTTTTTTGACAGTTGCCAAGTAAATACAGTTAGTCCCAAACAGAAGATGAGGCAGTTTGGAAAACATTGTCTATGAACTTTTGAAATTAAAACCATAGCACTATTTACAGAGAGAGAAGAGTACAGATATGATAGGATCTCAGATGAAGCATAGTACTACTTGGAAGAACACAAATAACCATATATATATATATATATATGAATCTTGTAGCTTTTAATTCTAGTTCTTGGTACAAAATCAATCAGTGCCACTCTACATGATTGAAACACCATATTGAGTAGCCACAGGAAATGTTTCCATATCATAGTACTGATATTTACAATCTTTGACAACATATAGAACCTTTTTCATGCACACACACAAAATGGTTTCTTGTGAGAAGATTGCATACCATATTTAATCTTACTTAAATATGCAGGGGTCTTGATTGTGGTGGGTGAGGTGACTGGGGTTTGACAACTTCTGATCAATCCAAAGCTAGACACTAACTTTTGCATCAAAAAAAAAATCAAACACAATTTCCAATTTCTGAAAATCAAGTATCAAACTGCCTTTTTAAATTGTGTACTTAATTAAGTAAAAGTTATCAAGGTTGTGATTGCCTTAATGATGTTTATGTGTATAAAAGTGTGCAAGTGTGCGCTGAATTGGGTCAGGAAAAACCCAACCCGGTACTTCTTGTTCAGTTTCAGGTCTGATCACCAGGAATTTCATTTTCAACCCATTGGTCATTTGGACATGCTGCATTTTTATATAGTTGAAGAGCAGGAAGGAAACATAAATCAACATGTGATCTTAAGCATTAAGTAAAATTCATGAAAATTTAAAAGCAAATAAATCTGGAAATGCTGTGAAATCCATTATTTTTGTTTCAATCATAATAAAATAGTTTCTCGGATATACATCATGGGAAAATCATCTTGCACTCATCTAGAAATACCCCCACCTATTCCCTATATTCACTACGACTTTAAGATTGCTTAGTGAAATAACAGACTTCCTCATGGTCTCCAAGTAAGACATAAAGGGTCCAAGGCATCTGGCAGAACCTGGAAGACAGCATAGCAGCTGTGAATCTTAACAGGAAAGACGAGGGTTGAATCCAGAAGAAAGCAATTGTTTTAGGATGCAGAAAAGGTTAAATGAAAAATGCTGACTGATAATTATCATTGTCCAAAATCCGAAGACTTAAGTCTAAGTCCAATTTCTTTGCAATCTTACTATAGCCTGCATTTTCACAAGAAAAAAAAATAAAATATATTCGTAGCTTTGCCTAGGGTGCTACAATAGCATAAGTTAAAAATACATTGTGGATGCTTTATCTGATTGTTGATGCAATGTGTATTCCAAAGTTCAAGGTGGGGGCAAAAAAAATGAAATCATAATAAAACACAAGACTATTGACTCAGTGGCTCGAAACAAATATGAGTTTATTTCTTACATTACATGCCTGCTGTGGGTTGGCAAGTCCACTCTGCCATTATCACTACACAAAAATAAAAGCAGACAGAGGAGACATCATTCCCAATAAGGCCAATGTCCACATCAGAAGAGGAGAGGGTTTTGAAGGGTATTGTACCTATAAGAACAAACTGTAGACCAGAAGTGTCTTATACCATAGCTGGTCACAGTATACCGGCCAAAATGAGTGGGTGGTGCCAACTGAGATAGAAAAGAACAACCCCACTTTATATCCAAGATTTAAGAGTGAGAACTACTTGACAATTAGTAACGATGTCTGTTATTCACAGATGTTCAGTAATTTATGCGGGATTTGGACTCAAGGAAAAGGACTCGGTAGTAAACAAGTTGGGGCTATTTGAGAGAATAGTGCAGCTGCTCAGGGCTCTGAGAGAAAGAGATAAAACCACATGAAATTACTATGAAGATTAGACAACCGAACTCATGATAGGAGCTGTCTATCTCCCACCCGAGGGTAAGCAGCCTTTCCGAGAGGGGCAGACAAAATCTGGAATTTGAAGCTGCCCTCTTTGAAGATGTCTCGTTAGAAATTATTTTCTGAATGTGGAATCTGAAGAACCTTAGGGAGCCCTCTGGGATCTGACAGGATTTTTATTTCAAGTGTCCCTGTTTATTCATCGTTTTGTATCTGAAATACTCTGCAAACATTTTAGAAGAGTCCCATATGTATAATCTGAATTCTTGGCCTCTCTCTTTCATGGGTATTGTGCTATTATAAGATAGCGGGCTCCTTCCACTCTGGTTTTCAAGAGAATTATGAATTTGTTTCTATTTGGGAAATGATAAGGGAATAACAACACTGTGGTTAAAAAGAGCAAGGCAGTGACACACCCAAATAAATTATGCTTTTTGATGATGCTGGGAACACGATGCAAAGAAAGTAGAACTGAGAGTTACAGAAACTGTGGAGGGCACCCTGCCTTCCCAACTTTGTAACAGCACCTAACACTTAGTGCTTACAAAGAAGCAGGGCCTGATGGAAGGGATTTACTCATGTTTTCTAGAGTAATATCCCCTGTATCCTGCCAGGTCGGTTATAATAATCTCTCCAGAAAGGAGAGTTTGAGCAGCTTATCTGAGGATATTCCCACTGGCAAACCTGGAGTACACATTCAGGTAGGCTGAGTCGAAAGCCCATTTAAATGGATGCTCCACTCTAGCTGGGAAGGAACAGATTTACAGAATCATGCTTAAGTCTGTGATTTGATGACAAGATCTGCGTAGATCAAGACTTGGATTGTATAAAAGGCAGATGAAGGAATTTAATTTAGCAGTCTGGGAAGAGTCAGGGGACAATAAGTTAACAGATCAATGTTTTTAGTATCTGTATTCTGTTTCTCCGCTTCATCTCCAGAAGTTGTACAGTGTTTCGGGCTTCTGCAACTTGATTTAATGTCGATGGACAAGGGAGAAACAAAGGGCATTCCTTCAAACTTAGTCTTGTACTTGGATGTAGAAAAAACAATTTATTCTTCTTCTAATCATATTTTCACTTTTTAAGAAATTTTACTTAGTGTGATATTATTATTTACTCATCAACTTCTTAAATAAAAATTAATTTGGGGCTTGGGATGTGGCTCAAGTGGTAGCGTGCTCGCCTGGCATGCGGGCAGCTCGGGTTCAATCTTCAGCACCACATTCAAACAAAGATGTTGTGTCCGCCGAGAACTGAAAAATAAATATTAAAAAATTCTCTCTCTCTCTCTCTCTCTCTCTCTCTCTCTCAAAAAAAATCGTTTAAAAAAATAAAGATTAATTTTTAAAAACAAAATAACAAAAGCATAATTGGGCCTGGTGGCACATGCCTATAATGCCAGGGATTCAGGAGGCTGCATCAGGAGAATCACAAGTTTGAGGCCAACCTGAGTGATTTTAGTGAGACCCTGTATCAAAATTAAAACTATAGAAAGGGCTGGAGATCTAGTGCTTTGGTAAAGTGGCTATGTACTCAATCCCTAGTACCAAATAAATAAGTAAACAGAATAATAAAAATATTATGGAAACTGAGCAAGAAATAATCAATAGGACTGTAAGTAAACAGTAAGTAGTCCCAGAAAATAAAAAGAAGGGTCAGATAATCTGTGGAAACAAATCTAGAACCTCAGGACTGGGTGGCTATGAGAAGAGGCCAGAGTTAACACAGAATTATTCAAAGGTTGCAGTTAGCCTTGGACACACTTAATGGACATTTTGAGAGACAGAGAGATTGAAAGATCCCCAAATAAACCTGAAGAAAAGAAAAACTATAGGAAGAGTTTTAATTAGGAAAATAGAATAAAATAGTTAATAAATATAATTACACATGTGCAAACTAATAATCCAGTGTTGAAAACTTTTTCCCAAAGGCATGCAATTTAGATTAGTTACATTTACAGGATATCTACCAAGTGGAACATCAAGTGACATCAAATAAACAAAGGTTTAATATCAGAATTAGAGTGAACTTTGAAAGACATAGTCAGAATTTTCATGTAGGACTTAGAAAAGGAAGAGAAGAGCCATGCGAGGAAGGAGAATAGTGCACGTGAACAGAACCTGGGAAAGGAGCACACCTTGAGCTTTGGCCCCTTGATCTTCCAACATTGATTTTGTTTACAGTAAAACAAACAAACAAATATGATGGCTATTTGGCAATTTTTTCAGAATAAAAACCAAATTCAAAATTTTCAGGCCGAGTAATATCACTCTATTAGATGGGCCTATTTATTAGGCCAACATCATGTACAACAGGTATCTCTGAGTAAGTGAGTATATAAAAATGGGTAAATTGGTTTTTTGAAGATTCTCTTCCCTTGATCATAGAGTACAAAATATATGTCTGTCGATATACTACATGGAAAATCCTTACACATTCAAATATACTCATCATCTTGACCTGACAGATATTTTCCATCTTTGCTTTCCATTACATTGGTAATAACATGGTTACCCATTAAACAGTAGTTGGCTCTGAGGGGATGGATGGGTTGACTGAAACTGAACATTAGGAAAATTTCTATGTGAATTTTTATTATAGACCTATGGGTAACTTGAATGTGCATGTTTAGATTCATCAAAGTGTAACTTAAAATCTTTCTACTCTATTATATATACATTATTTATACAATAGTGTGTAAACATATAAATTATAGTGCAACAAAATAAAGTGAAATAAAAAGGAAATGAGAGAAAAGAAATTGCAAAAAGTGAATGTAGAAAGCTACTAGAAACAGATTATTTGTAGAAGAAAGCAAAACCAGTTTATTGTTGTAAGAGGAAATAGTATCAAATATTCTTATTTTACTTTTATAGGAACAAATATTTAGAAAACATTGGATCTCAGATGATCCAATAGAAACAGAGAAATGGTGCTGCTATAGCAACATTATTAAATACAAAAACAAAGGTTTGGATCTAGAATACTGTTGATGAGACTGATTTTAAGTGGGAGCTGCAAAGTTCATCTCAATGAATTGAAATGCAAGAAAAGAAGGCAGTGACTAGTAAGTGTGTGTATCTGCTGGAGGGACAGCAGACTTCCTCTTCTAATTGCTGTAAACTTTTCACAAAATTAGAAAGAGTGGTTTCCATCTAGAATCTTCCATCTGAGGTATTATCCATTTGAGACAAGAGGAAAAGGTAGGAGGCAAAGCAATAGAATAGAGAGAAGTCAGCAAAGAAGGGGAATACAGATTCAGGTGTCCTGAGGATACATTTGGTATCTATGATTAGAAATTTTACTTCCTGGTACTTCCCTCTCACTTCAACACTACTCTTGTCATAAATATTGATTATAACTCTTATAACTTTTCATGTTCTCTTCTCCAATGACCTTGTCCATGTGAGATGTCAGCCACCATTTTCAGTTATTCTCTAAAACTTTTCAGTACCAATAACTACGATCATCTCAGCTTTAATTGTGCTGTACTCTTGTCTTTATTTCTTACACACCCAATGCTTTCACAGAACTGTGATATTATGATAGTATTCTTTTGATTCTTCCACCTCTGCAACACTCCTTCACTGTTCCTCAGACATCATTTTTCTTCCAATGTTCTATATTAATTCCCTTTCTTTCTTTCCACTTCTCTCAAACTTAATTAATGTGGACTTTGATTATTTTATTTTTTTGTCACCACACATCTGGATATGTTGGGTAAACACACCTGTACTTAGAACTGCTAAATACCAACACTTTCCCTAATGTATTTATTCTTCCATTTTTATGTTACAGAATTTCCCAACCATTGTGATACCATGCACTGTTGCTCCACAGATGGTATACAGATATGAGGAGGATTTAAAACATTTGCTACACCACATACAGCAAAATTAGGTGATATATGTAGTAATTTAGAACTCTGTCTTACCTTTTATTTCTCCCAGTCACCTCAAGCTCTGAGAACTCTTACAAGTGTATTCCAATATTTTGTCTAAAAGTCATTATCTATGTATACCACAATGTAAAAATATTTGGAACTATTATTGAAGATGATGATTTTATATGCAAATATTGAATGTTTCTTTCCCATCCTCATTCTATGCTGATCAGTGGTATAATAAGGATCATGTCACTAGAAAATAAATACAACAAGCTAGACATGTTGGCCCATGCATATAATCCCAGTGGCTCGGGAGGCCGTGGCAGGAGGATTGTGAATTCAAAGCCAGCCTCAGCAACTCAGCGAGGCCCTAGGCAATTTAGCAAGACCCTGTCTCAAAACTTAAAAATTTTAAAAAGGGGCATAGGACATGGCTCAGTGCTTAAGCATCCTAGGTTCAATTCCTGGTATCAATAACAATAATAACGCTAATAACAATAATTAATGAAAATAAATAAACAGAACAGAAAATACTCATCATCATTCCTATGAGATAAGCCAACCTACTTAGAACATTACCTTGCACTCTACCTTCCTTCCTTGCACAAAGAATGAAGCTTTTATCTAATCTACCCACCTCATTTTTACTGTAGTTCATCATCCTTCCCCTAATCAAAGATTTTACTTCTGTGGTTTTCCTCTTTCTCCTTCATCTTCAATAATTCACTGTGTAATTATTTACTTTATCAGTTTGTAACATAGCATTGTGCCTCCCTTCTCAAGAATAAAACATCCTGAAACCCATACTCTTCTCCAACTCCTACTCCAATCTCCATTTCCCATTAGCAAACACTTCAAAGACCTGTCTATGGTTATTTTACCTAAATCTCTTCTTTCTGTACTCTTGTGAATAAATTTCACTCAAGTTTACACAAACTACTTCAGAGAAACATTGCTTGTGAAAATCATTAAAGACACATATATTTCCTACCATCAAGATTCCCTATCTCTATAATAGGTGGAAAAAAGAAAAACAACCCCACAGATGGCAATACCCTCATCGCCAGAATTTGTAAAGATGCTATGCTATATGGACAAAAAAAATAAGACTGATAATCAAATATCTTAAACTAGGGAGATTGTACCAGATCACCTGTGTGGGCCCAACAATAGTGGAAGCAAAGGGTAGAAGAAGGGTCAGTGTCAGAGCTATGCAGCAAAAGAATGATTCAACTGACCTGTCATGGCATGAGGAAGGAAAGGAGCCTTAGGCAAGGAAAGAGAGCAGCTCTAGAAACCTCAATAAGCAAGGAAAAAGAGTCACCCTGAGAGCTCTCCAAGTGAACATAGCTCTTCTCCTGTCTTGATTTCTACTTTGGACATGCGGAACTGTGACATATAAATATGAGCTGTTTTAAACTACTGTTTACAGTAATTTGTTTCAACTACGATGAAAAACCAATACGACTCTTGTGAAAACTATATCTTGTTTCTGAGACACAATTCTCTTTATCTCTCCCCCTCCCACTTTCTCTCTTGTCTTTCTCTATGTCGCTGACCATTTTAGAGTTTGCTTTGCTCATACTTCAATGCCTGCAGGTGAGTATTAAGATGTACTTTTTGAACCTATACTCACTTTTATATAATGGTACACATTTCCTTTTCTTTACAACTACCTAATGCTGATGACTCAAAAAGATGTCTTCTGAATTCCATATACATGTTTATTTACTTGTTTTCTTAGTATCTCAACTTGAATATTAATTATTGTTTCATATCAGCAATTCTAACTTACACTTCTCCTTTCTCACAGCCCACCTCCGCAAAGTACTTTTTATTAATTAATTAATTTATTTTAGTTAGGTATATGTGACAGCAGAATGAATTTTGATTTATTGTACACAACTGCAGCACAATTTTTCATTTCTCTTGTTGTACATGATATAGCATTGCAACATATGTGCTGTTATACATGTACCTTAGATAATGATGACCATCTCATTCCACCATCTTTCCTGCCCCTAAGTCCTCTCCCCAACTTCCTTTCCTCTTTACCAAAAGTTCCTCTATTCTTCCCATGACCCCCCCCATTATGGATTAGCATCCACTTATCAGATCAAAGTACTCTCTTATGTGCAGTCTTTTCCACCTAAGTGACATACCCATGTATCCACAACAAAGAAAATGTTAGTCATCCTTGATGCTTTTCAACTCCATACCCAGTGTATTAGAAATCATGTTGGCTTTACTTTCAAGATTTCAAATAATGTGTGTTCTCACTCCATATTTCCTTACTGACTTATTCTTGTTACTTATGCAAACATTTGTCTTCTTGAGGTTCTTCTAATTGGCTTTCGGTTTGAAAAAAAAATCCATTCTTTCATGTATCTAAATGAATAATTCCTTCACCTCCCTCAAGTCTTCTCTCAAATGCCTTAGATAAAAAATTTTTCTGTAACCACCTTATTTAAAATCATCTTATTTCAATTCTTTCCTAGGAACAGCCTGTCTATGCTTTGATCTTCATTGTCATTCACAGATAGAGTCTCATTCCAACAAATGGTTCTGACTTTCCTTTGGTTCAGATTTCTAATTCTTGTGTCTCCTGAAATATGACGCCCTGTACCACATAAGGACTCTGCAGAGAATCCTCACCAGCAGAATGTGCTCACCAGATGGGGCTACTTGCACTTTGAAATCCCATCTTCCAGAACTTTGAGCTGAATAAACCTGTATTCTTTATTAATAATAAAAAGCCTTTCTTTTTATAACATATATAACACTATAACATAAGCTCCCTGTGGTAGAGTCTTTGTTTTAGTCACATTGTACTTTCTCTATCAAGAACATCATGCAGTGTAGTATAGACATTTGATTAAAAACTTACTGTTTTAAGAGACAAACCTGTGCATCTAGACTTGATGCAATGCTGTATCTCATCAATCCCACAGAAAGCTAAGCTCTTTCATCCCAATTCTTATATTATTACAAAATACGTGGTTTGATTTGGTGTTGGAGGTGTCACACTTCCAACCTTTTATTTCTCAGTAACATTAACCTCAAATTCAGCAGAAATAAATTCAATTTCAATAATATCAGCAGCAAATGACTAGAGAAATAGTGAGATGCAGAAATAGATACTTCCTGCACCCATTTGTGGTTTTCAGCTGAAAATATGTTTATTACTTCTTAGAGAATGCAAGAAGCATTTCCCATTTTTTGAAAATGAACAAGAATTATCAGGTTTAGTCCTGATACATCAGAAATATTGAGGAAGTGGGTCCCTGGAAATGATTTTACCTATTATATAAGACTGATAGGTTTATTCAAAAGGCAATCTCCATGGTTTGCAGCCATGAAGTTTCCATTATCCTTGGGTCTCCTTTCTCAGTCAGCATTTTCCCCCACCTACAGATACAGTTTAGAAGCAGCTTTCTACTTGCAAGACCAAAAACAAACACAGTCCAATAGCCATAAGTTGTTACCATCTCAAGGAGGAATGAGGGCAAGTTGGTGTCATAATTGCATCTGTGATGAGCTGTGCGTGCCCACAGTCTTCTTGGTGGCATTCTGAGCAGATACATTTGCTTGCCCTTTAACACACAAACACTCCAACTGTAGCTTTTGGCAGCAGCAGCAGCTGAACAAATTCATCTAGCTGTTCTAATGTGGCATCATTCACTGCTTTTTTTAGTAGTGCCTTTGTATACTATCCTGTTTGGGGACAAAATTGTTGAGTTCGTGAAGAGCAGTGAACATTCTTTTGGTTCCCCGATTGTATATGTTGGTATCAATTCACTCTGTATACTCTGACACATATGCTCTCCTAATTGGCCTCATGTGACTTGTCTTCTAATGTATGTCATCTAACAAAATCTGCCACTAAAAAATACATGACTTTCAGTAATCTTAAGGTATAAATGATAGAATAGTTAAACTTTTGAATGCTGTTCAAAGTAATTGTTTTTACAGGATTCGGAGGCTTACATAGAAGAGAAATGCAATCTAGGGAATTTATAGCATTGCATATGTGACTGGGGAATATATGGTATTCCTTATAGAATACAGCATTGCCAATTGCTATGATTCTGCTAACTCTAACTTCTCTGCATACTTTCAATGTTTTTTAAGTGTTTTATATTCATTCTTAATTTAAGCATAGACCATCCACATGACAACCCTAGGTATTCTATTTAAAATTCATACGAATAAATATCAGCACACTAATTGATACAAAATAACATCACATTCTTATATATTTTCTTTTGAAACAATTAACCCAAATAAGAATTTAAAGATTAAGGAAAAGAGAAAAAGGCAAGTTTAGTCATTATTTGAGAAGTACAGTTAAGAGTGTGGACCTCACAAGATAACTACTATCATCCTTGTTTATTCATGTACTGTTAATACACAGCTCATTAAAGTACACTGCTTACATTTTTATTCAATTTAGTGTTTTACCAAAAAATTGAAACAGAATTTTTTTCTCTAAGAATACTATTAAAATCTTCCAATATTACTATTCAATAAAATATAGTTAAGAAAATATTTGTTTATGACATCTCATGGGTCAATTAAAGATAGCATCTGTGTTTAAAACTTAAACTTTGTTTACACTGCACACCTATAAATGTGAAGTCTCATCTTTGTGAGATGGAGCAAAAATAATGCCCAATATGTGATAATGATGCTCCTGTCAAACTTCAGAAAGAGTTCTGTCTTTTATTCAATATCAGAAAGCAAAAGCCAAGTTGTAGAAGAAATAGCATAACTTATTCTCTCTGTGGTTCACAGTGAAGTTGTGATAATGTCTGGAACACAAATACTAGGAAACTTTCAGATAGAGGCAATCCAAGGAGGAGGCTTAAACTGTGTCTGAGCCCCTACCCAGGATGTTTTTTTTTTTAATTTGTCTGCCTTCTTTGTTACATGAGAAAGTAGAAACATTCAGGAAAAGTTCATGAAACGTACAGCTAGTCTTTTGACTCTAGTTTATGGAGAGTTCAAAACCCAAAAGATTAGGACATCCCTTTCAGTTCACAAGGAAAATAAGACATTAGGAAAAACCTCATCATCTATATAATGTATAAAGAGATATATAATACATGAATTATATATTGAACGCATTCTGTTTTTAGTGAATTTCTGAGTTCAGAGAAAACTAAGAAGACCTGCTAATGGGGAAATATCAAAGACAGCATTGGAAGTAAGAATATAAAAGGAAAGTTGAACCACACACTGAGGTTATGTGCAGGCAGATTGAAATTGTGTTTGTCTTTCATTCCAGGTTCATGCTAAATATTCACTCCAAGGT
This sequence comes from Callospermophilus lateralis, assembly GCF_048772815.1. Lineage (NCBI taxonomy): Eukaryota > Metazoa > Chordata > Mammalia > Rodentia > Sciuridae > Callospermophilus > Callospermophilus lateralis. The sequence continues at coordinate 69,385,457 of NC_135318.1, read as the reverse complement.
TATGATCAAATTTTCTTTACCACTGTGATGTCAGCGATGTCAATGCAGGATATTAAATAATATAGTCCAGTTTGGAAGAAGGAAATGAAAGTCCTAAAAGAAGGAAGACCTTCTACCCTGTCCTGTCATGTTATGCACAGGTTAAGCCTCATTGAACATGCATGGCCTCTAGTTACATGCTCTAATTACATGCAACATACACCTACAAAATGCATTATAAAGTAACTGAAAAGGAGCAACAGTAACCAAAATCAGATCTTCAGAAAATGTCAGATAGTACATTCAAGTGATAATTTTGAATCAACTGTTTAAAGGTAGAAGTTGTAGAATTGAAAATCATTTAAAGAGAAGAAAACAAAATACATTTCAAAGTCAGATATCAATTAAAATGAATAATGTCTATAATTTAAAAAGCTATACCCATTAAAGTTAAAAATTCACTAGCTGGAATGAAATCTGTATTATTAAAAAAAAAAGTTATGAACTACAGACCCAGTAACTGGAAGATGAGCCAGTATTTTCTCAAGAACATGTAAAGAGATGATTATTACTGAAGAGTGGTTAAGATAAAAAAGAGGGTAAATTGAAGAGCTTTATTTATATTCTCATTGGAGAATAAACAAAGGAAAATGAAACAATAAGGAAGAAACAGCATTTGAAAATGAATTATAACTTTCTACTTCATGAAAGATAAAATACTAACAGTATTAAATAAGAACATATAAAATACTCGTGTCAAAAAGCTTTTTAAAGTAAACAGTGGAAAGATGAATAAAATATAATAGCAAGACTTATTGTAATGTCATGTGAAACTAATTAAAACAAATTAAAAAATTATTTTAAAAAAGTGAATGGAAGGCTGTGAAATGGTAGCCTCAAGTTCCTTACATTTTAAATTTAATTTTATGTATAAATTTTACGTATTGTTTATAGATAGTATAAAATATCTGTATGATTGTGAGTCATATTTTAAAATATAAAATTTTATACTTTGTCATTTGTGCTTATCTTTTTATTCTCTAAATTATTTGCAAAAATTCCAGATATCATGTTATTTCTACATTAAATGTTTCCGTATGAATCGCTTAAAAATCCAATGATTGATCCAAAGTACATGTATGAAGACACGAATTGGGTGTCAAAATACTTTATATACAAACAGAGATATGAAAAATTGTAGTATATATGTGTAATAAGAATAGTAATGGAAAAAAAATGAAGTATATGTATACAGACATGAATTGCGTGAACATACTTTATATACAAAGATATGAAAAATTGTGCTCTATATATGTAATAAGAATTGTAATGCAAAAAAACTGATTGTATAGCCCTTATCAAAATCAGTAATAAACTCCTAATAATGTCCTAACATACAAACCATATTCAAATTACTCTAAATATCAAAACATTGATTTTAGTAGTAATATTAAATAATGATATTTTACAATAAACCCAATCAGAGATAATGCTCTGAATGGTTTGCTAATTTTTCCTTTTCCTCTTTAACCAATAATTATCCTCCTTTTCTCTTTATTCATTATGTGTTGATGAGAATAGATGTTGTGTTTTACATGATGAGCTCAATGTAGCTTTTTTTTCTTATGCAGAGTTACAACTTAGTTTCCTCTTTAATTTATTAAGCTGTAAGTTATAGCCTTAACTGAACTTTGTTCATTGCTTTTTTCTTTGTATAGTAACTACAGATTCACTCTAGATTACTTTCATTACATTATATTTCAAAAATTATATAACACTAGCTCACACACTGATTCAAAACTCAATCACTGCATTCAGGTGAATACAGCCAGTGTTCTTCCAAAACATAGTTAAATTTCCTCCCTTTAACTTTTAATTAATTTATGTGGAAATATTTTGGAATCTCAGAAGATAAGAGTCTAACTTCCATTTTATATGTGTGGATATATACTTTCCTCAATGCAGTTTGTCAAAGATACTACCTTATCTCTGTTTTGATTGGTGGTTGTTTTTTTTGGTTTTGTTTTTTTGAACTTTTCTTTTTATTTTTTTTTAATTAATTTTTATTGTTGGTTGTTCAAAACATTACATAGTTCTTGATATATCATATTTCACACTTTGATTCAAGTGGGATATGAACTCCCATTTTTACCCTGTATACAGATTGCAGAATCACATCAGTTGCATATCCATTGATTTACATATTGCCTGTTTTTGGTACTGAGACTGGAACCCAGGTCCTCATACAGGCTAAGCATGTCTTCTTTCACCAAGCTACACCTCCTGTCCCTCCTACTATGTATTTTTGACTCCCATTCTTCAAGTACATGACTGAGCTGTGTTAAGTTCTATCCTTTTCCATCTAACAGAATGTTCATATTTGTTTTTTCAGTAAAGGCCTATGTTGCCTGATACGTGTTCTTTATTCCAGGATCCTTCCAGGTTAAATTTCCTTGTTCAGGTGCCCCTTGTTTCTTCTGAAGAATATAAATATATATTTCTCTCTTGAACAATATTGATCAGAGTCTCAAAGCTTTCCCTCCTAAAAAGCACTCAGTTGATCATATCTCCAGCCTTCTTTCTATTGTATGTATAAATTATTTGTCCCATGAGAGAGAAAAGAAAAATGAAGTTACATTTACTTTCAAAAAGGCTGGTCAGTATTTTGCCCTCCTTTCTTTTCTATGAACATTATTGAATCATCCCTGCATCATGGTAAAATTGGAATATGTTGTGAACAAACAAATAGATCTCTTGTCAATTTAATCAAATCGATGGACCCACCACTCAAGTTTAAAATAAGTTGTCTAGGGAGCTGAAATCACTCTGAGAGTATCCATATTGTAACTTTCAGAGAAGCAGGAAAAAATTAACTATTAATTGAAGCAAATGGTTATGAACTCTGTGAGGAGAACTATATATAGTCAAGGTATTACTTACTTATACCTACTGTGGTCAAATTATATTCTGGAACAGAAAGATTTTTCACAAATTTCTTTTTTATTGAATTTACAACATGTTTATAGTTTAAACATGGCATAGACTGAGAGACCTATATTTGAATTTGAACTGTTTGCATTGGAATTTGAATTGATTACATTGAAATATATACACTTTAAAATTCTATCTGTAACCTATGGGTATTGCAATGTGTCTACATTCAGGTTATAATTATTGAACCTGGCACAATGTCAATCCCATTGGAAAATACTAAACTGGAAACTCTTCCTTTCCATAAGAGTAAGGAAATCATCTGATTTATTTTTGAATCCTCAATGTCTAGCACAATGTTTGACATTTTCAATCATTATTTATTGAACAACAAAAGGTAGACTATATGAACAATGTCCTCATAAATCTATTTTCAATCAAGAAGATATTTTACATACAGTGAAAAAGTAATATACAGGATGAAGAAAATGTCAATGTAAGTACAGAAGTATAATAAAGAATATTTACAGTTTAATTCCATTTGTGTTACATATGATATTGTATGAAAACTTAAAAGATTTCTAATCTTATAGTACAGTAAAGTGTTGAATTTATTTCAGTTCTTTGAAAATACAAGGTGGTAGGTGAAAATTTAAAAGCATCAATGACATTTTGCAGCTTCTAGCAAAGCAAGAAATAGATTTGTGTGACAATAATTTTTGCCATTTTATTAAAAAATTTAATTGTTATAATCACTGTAAAATTTTGGAAATAGAATAGATAAGTCAATCAAGCAAAACTAATGGCCAATTAGAAAAAATCCCATTGGAGAAAATATTTAGAACAGATATGTAAGACTTTATGCCTAAAATATTTAATGTGAATCTTATTTCCTAAGCAAATATTATATTTAAGAGAATAAAATTTTTATTTAAGAGAAGATGAGATTTTAGCAACTGTATCAAATTGTGTGTGTGACAAGTCTTTACTCCTGTTTGAATGTCATCATGAGGCTAAATATACTCATACTCATTTCCTCTCTCTTTCTCTCTTCCTCATTCTAATTCATGTACACACACGCATGTGTTTACACACACAGGATAATAAGCATTGCTTATATAGTCAAAAAATAAATAAATGTCAGAGTATGAAATTGACTCCTTTATCTAAAATCTTATTTTGCAAATTTTATTGAAAAAGTTATAACACTGAATATCCAATCAACAAATATCAATGCATCCAAGAGAGAAACAGAAAGCCTAGGACTTACAACCAATTTAAAAGAGAAACAATATTTGCTACAGCACTAGATTATTGTTTTCTTTTTTATTTCTTCTCTTCTTGGGTTTGGAAAATAAGTAACTACATTAAACTGCTTTTTAAATTCTTGTCTGAAAATATATTGCTGAACATGTAAGATTCTGGAAATGGTTATTCGGCTCAACTTTAAAAACTTCTCAATTGGCATTTCCATGCTCTTTTCAAAACCCCTTTTTAAAGATTTTTGGGAAATAATTATGCCTGAAAATTCAAATATGTTGAAACTATGGATTTCAAAACAGAAGAAAACATTTTCTCCTGTTTCTCTAAAACATTTTTTTAAATATTTATCTCAATGAAGTCTGTCCATTTATAAAAGTGATTGCTCATAAGACATGAGAAATAAAATTGAATTTCTATTCCATAAGAAAATATGAACATACACTTTCTAAAGGTAAAGCAGAGTTGTGTTTATCTTTTGAAAATATAAAATTGTGGCACTCATGCTCATAATTTGAAGAAAGACACTATTTGCTTGGTTTTGTAAATATTCTTAGGGATATTTTCATTATTCTCATTTTGTAAAATTTGGCACTAACATTATGAAATTGCCATAAAAGACCAAATGTTTAAGCAATGACAATTGTTAAATAATTTTAAATGAAATGCTGAAAATGTTTTGCTAATATTTAATGATATAATTACCATGCTCTCATAATTTTTCTATGCAATTATTTTATGTTCTTGAATTTTATCTGTTAAGTATATGGCCAGTTTCCTCTCTCCAAAGAATAATAGCTATTTTTAATAAAATTCTGAAATGTTGACTATTAAATGACGGAGCTTCAAAGACATATGAATAGGTTTGGGATACAGTCATTATTTGGTTTGTTTTACCATAATTCTTTGAAAATCATAGGTCCAACAATAATAATTGCTATAACCCTATTGGTAGATTTCATTCTGCTTAAAAAAAAACAAAAAAAAACAAAAACAAAAAAAAACACTCTCCTCAATTTCAGGTTATTTGGGGAAAAGTTAAAGAAGAACAATTAATTTCCAGCAAACTTATAATACATTTTGAATTATCCTCTTCAAATATTAAGATGTGTTTGATGGCCTCAGAAATCTATAGTCTTTTCCAGAGGTGGTGGCAAACACCTGTAATCTCAGCAATCAGGAAGGATGAGGCAGGAGGATCGCAAGTTCAAAGCTAGCCTCAGCAGATTAGCAAGGCACTTAGCGACTCAGATAGATCCTGTCTTTAAACAAAAAGTAAAGAAAGGACTGGGAATGTGGCCCAGTGGGCACACCTGGGGTCAATACCTGGAACAACAACAACAACAAAAAAAAAAAAAAAAACAAATAAGTAAAAAGAAAGAAACCTACAGTCTTAACTGGCAAAAATAAAGACTTAGTCTTAAAACAGGTACCTGAGATGGGTGGACAAGAACCTCAGTAAATTTCTCTCCTTGGATCACTAGAACTTTTTTTTTTTTTTTTTTTTTGGTACTAGTCATTGCTTAATCCCTGTATGCACCACTCTTGGCTTGACACAGTCTTAAGTGAGTTCCAGGACTGCATTTGAACTTCCCAGGAGAGATGAGTTAGCAGAGTCATGAACTCATTTTGCCCCACTATTCCAGATGTGAAACAGTATAAAATTTAAACATGGTGTATATATATATATATTCATTAACAACATAATTATATAATTATAACACTATTAATTAATATTCAAGTGTTACTTACTTATAGGCTGTACATTATAAATACCAATCTATCTTAATAGATTTTTGTTAATTTTGTTAAAATTCACAATTTAAAACTTGAGGCTTCATGAGTTAAAACAAAAGTTTATCAAATTAGTTAACATGGTCAATGATAACAATTTTACATTTTGTCTTACTAATGATTTTGAATTTCCCATGAATTTGAATTCCTTCTATCCTTCTCGGAAATCTCCTTTTTTTTTTCTTTTTTAAAATTTATTTAAAAATAAATAAATAAATGACAGCAGAATGCATTACAATTCTTATTATACATATATACCACAATTTTTCATATCTCTGTTTATGTATAAAGTATTTTGATACCCAATTTGTGTCTTCATATATGTACTATGACTCATGAAGAATTACCCTCAATGTGTTATTTGCCTCTGACAAAAGATTTTATTATTCATTTGGGGGGTAAAAATAATTTTCTATTTTTTTCTCCCAGAACATATCACATAACAGTTATATGCAGCAAGAAAGAATACAAGTCTGTTAAATACAAGAATAAATAATTGATTCAATGAATAAAAGGGTGGATGAATGAATTTGTCAACTTTAATGCAAACACTTAACTGAATAATGAAGATGTTGCCTTATTTACATAGACTAAATTATATGTCAATATTCTACAAGGATCAATATTGATTTTCTTTTTTTTTATTGGTTGCTCAAAACATTACAATGCTCTTGACATATCATATTTCATACATTTGATTCAAGTGGGTTATGAACTCCCATTTTGATTTTCTATGAACAAAAGTTGTTACGGACTCTTTCTTGGAACCATTAGGTAAAATGATAATGTCTCTGACCATAGGTATCAGATATGCTAGTGTTTTCTAAAACTAAAATGTCTGTAATTTCTAGTTGTCTGATGAGTCCTGAATTGGTAAGTACACTTCATAGTACCGGTAAAACATGAATTTAAAGTTTAGTGAAGGTTTGTAGGGTGGGAAGGGAAATTGAGAAAGTACTCTTTGATCCCCTAATTAAAACCAAAAACCAAGTTTAGTAAATTATTTAATATGTTTTCCAAGCAGTCTTTCTCAAGAGTGTTTCTCTAGGAAATTACCCCCTGTTTTCTAGCCTGTTCCTTATCATAGATAAGTAATCCTTTAAATATGAAAACAAACCTACAAGAGAATTTTTGATACTAATTTTATAATTCTCAGCATGTAAAATCTGTGATTTGCAGATGCATGGTTTTTTATATAGAAAGCAAACAATGGCCTCTGTATCCTCATTTTATTTTAATGAAGCTATATGTGCTCTTCCAAACAATTCTAATGTTCAACAAGTTGTTATTTAGACCTATGTGATTCCTTTACTACCCAGCCCTCCATGAATTGTTGTGGTTTTGCCTTAGTGTCTAGTAAGTGTCTACTGTTCACAATCTAGAAGCTTGGACCTTCCTATTGGACAGGTGACATTCTAGCACCATCATGGAAAGAACACTGACACATGCTTCCACTTCCCACTCTGCCAAGTACAACCTTTGTCATAGGGAGAGAGAGTCCTTCTCACAGGTATACACCATTGGTGTTGCATTGACATCTGTAAGTGACTGATTCAATGAATTAATGGATCTGTGTTATGTGAATGGATCTCTGTGTTCCTGTCTTACCAATGGAATGGACAGTGTCTTGTCAATCATTTGTAGGATGCTATGGCAGAAAAAGCTAGCTGACTATGAAAATTCATGACCCTTTCCAGAGTTAAAGGTTGTCTTTGGGAGACAGCTTCTAAGTCAGAGGCTTCATTTACTTCCTGCTCACCAGGTCCAATCTGTGTGGCCATATAAACAGGTCTTGCTAATGAAACACAAACAAAAAGGGCAAATAGACTTTTAACAAATAGGTATGACATCTTCATCTTTCTCCTTATTTGGATGCCTCGGACTACACAACCCAAGGAGTTAGATGGATATTACACTAAATTAAATAAGCCAAACAGGGAAAAAATAGTGTATAACCTTACTTAGATGTGGAATCTACAAAAATGAAAAGAAATAAAAAGGAGATATATCTGGTAAATAGGGCTGGATATTGATGGGAAAGAAACAGGGAAATGTAGGTCAAAGAACACAAAATAGACAGTGGCTCCAGAGGCTGAGACAAGATGATTGCGAGTTCTAAGGCAGCTTCAACAACTTAGTGAAGACACAGCAACTTAGCAAAACATGAAAAAGAGATGGGGATGTGGCACAGTGGTTAAGCACCCCTGGGTTCAATTTCTTGTACACACATACACACACAGAAAAAAGAAAGAGAGAAAGAAATAAAGAAAGAAATCCACAACATAGTAGATATGAAGGATGAATGAGTCTAGAACCTGTTGCACATGAGTATTACAGTTAATAAAACATGTTATATTATGTATTTTGGGTTAAAGATATTTTGTTAAAAATTTTAGCTGTAATTTTTACAAAAGAGTAGCTACATGGAATGACAGTTTTATTAATCTGTTCCACTATAGTAATCATTTTACTATATAGTGTTTCATAACATCACAATGTAAACTTTGAATAAAGACAATTAAATTTTTAAAGTAGTCACTTCAGGGATTATGAGACCAGCAGTTTGCCTAGGTCTGATTAATTGACATACACCAGTTTTAAAGCCTGAATATTAACCTCAGCATATTATAGCTCTAAAATATTAGCTGGCAATAACTAATGATACAGTAAGTTGTATTCTCATTGTTTATTCAATTGCAGCCTTTGTGGCTATGTCTTAAAACTTACAATGTATGGATTTTCTTAATGTTTGACTTAAATTACTTCTATAATCCTTCATGGTCAGATAAGTGCTGATGGAAGGATGAAAACTAAGTTATAACGCTCTAGAAGACAATCTAATAAATAATGTGAATGAGCCCTCTGCTCTGTGGTTTATGGAGAGGCCTAAATGCCATGCCAATGAAAATGTCTATGTTACTATGGCCAGACGCAATGCCTCCCCAAAAAAGATTAAGAATCTTCCAATGAGTGTTTGGCGAAGTGATAACAATAGCCTGGATCTTCCAAGTTGATTGTGTTATGAAGATGATATGGTTTCTACTAATTCTACTAATTCCTTTTGTGTTTCAATAGCAGATCGTAATGACCTTGGACCAAGAGTCAAGTGACTGAAAGATAGAATTTCCCAGTTGCATTTTATATGTGTATATATATATGGAATATGTGGGAGACCAACCTCACATGTGACTGAGTTAACTCCCCTGTTGGGCGATGTGGCGTCAGGCACCCATGCTGCTAGACTGCCTGGCTCTTCTAGGGTAAAGACTGTGTCTTCCTACAGCCCCTTGGGTGAAGTTATGCTCACCTGTTCCTTTGTAATATAACCCCTTGCCCTGTTTAGGGTAGAATCTTTGGAAGTGCCTTGTGTGTGTCCCCTTCTCTTACTGTGCCCTTGGGTGTGGCCTACCCAGATGTCAGTCAACCTGCTGACAGTGGACATCATGAAGATAGACTCAGCCCCCTAAAACCTGACCTTGCCTCATTTGAATAGATTCTCAATAAAAGGGGTCAGCGCTTGCGCTCTCACTCTCTCTCTTCCTGTGGACCCTTACGGTCAGAAGAGCTGTCACAGCGACCCCAAAGAAAAGACAATTAAATTTATTTTTTTAATAAATATTATTTGCATTTTATGAGTTTAGGTAAAAGATAAAATGAATTTACTTAGACTCATTAATTATGCTACTTTAAAAATATTGTTTATATAAAAACTGAGTTGTTCCTACACTGTTTTTGTTGGTTTATATTTTTGTGTTGGGGATTAAACCCAGGGATTTACACATACCAGAAAGATGCCTGAGCACTGACTGAGCTACATTCACAGCCCAGCATAAAACTTACCAATAGAGTAGAAGAAGAAGGAAAATCAAGGAGAGTACTGGGGATTAAAATGGAGCAACTTCTCTTATATGCTTTTATGAATATTTCAAAGTGAATCCCACAATTAGGTAAAACTATAATACACTACTAAAATATAAAAACTTAGTCCTTTTTAATAAAATTGTATAAAATGTTTCAAGTAGTCTTTCATTTGAATTAAAACCCACTCTCCTGTCATTCCTAAACACTTGTCAAAAAAACAAATGGCTCCCAACATGTTGTAAACTAAAATGCTATATGGTATTCTAACTTTTTTTGTTGTTGTTCACAGAATTTTATTAAAATTGATGAAATGGTTAATACCATGAGCATCCATCTATCTGCCTTTCAAAGGGTAAGCAGCCTATAGCTGCCCCACAAACCCTATACCTAAAGGTCAAAAGTACATATTAGTCATGATAAAAAAAAATATTGTGTGATGCTTCTTAGTACAGTAAACTGAGGATCAAAATGGGGAGCTTCATTTAATTGTAACAGACTACAATCCAACAATTTCAATCTAAGTTTTTAGAAAATGTGTAATAAGAAATATGGATAAAATATTAATTTAGAACATTATTTTATAGAGAAAAAGTAGAATTTCTCAATTCCTCCTAAGGAAAAGAGCTATGGCTTAGTCACTCAAAAATTGTATAGTACTCTGTAGAACTTAACATGGATTACCTATATCTGCACATATTAGTAGATGCAACACAAGTTACCTGAAGTATAAAAGCATTTAGCAAAGTTTTAGTACACACAAAAAGTGGTATTCTTTTATAGGTACACGTGGCATGTGCATAAAACTCAATAATGCATAACACATAGGATAATGATTACCTCTGGAGAAGAGAAAGAAGCAGAGAATTGGGGTTTGGTGGTGGCAGTGTCTATATTACTTTGTCTTCTATATTTAAAAAATGAAGAAATCTGAAGGAAATAAGACAAAGTGAAGCCTTCCTCTTAGTCTTGGGAAGAAGGAGGAGGAGGAGGAGGAGGAGGAGGAGGAGGAGAAGGAGAAGGAGAAGAATAAGAAGAAATTTCAGCTCTAATAATGCCAAAAACCAACAACAACAACCACAGAAAATGTAGAAGGATTTCTTAGGAGACAGAAGTAACCAGGGCATGTTCATCAAAATTAAAAAGTAAAAACAAATCTATCATTGAAGAAAAGAAAAGTAAATGAAAGCTGAAGACATAAGCAACATTTTAGTTTTACAAGAAATTATTAGGAATTTCTTATGTGATAGTATATGATTTTTGCTCTTAAACATGAAGCAAGAATTGTGTATGGGCATGACATCATGAGGGCAATATACACACAAGCATCACTGAACATAGATATTGGTGGGTAATAAGACCTGAAATTTCAGAAAAGCATCTATGGCAATAGTAGAGAATATTTCTATAGGAAAGGAACTGTTGTCATTGACAGAACTTAAAATTGAAAATGGAACAGGAAGAGACAGATAAGATAGGCTGCTTAGAATGCAGAAACTTGGAGCTGAAAAATATAAAATTGTATGGGTGAACATTGCAAAAATTGATAAACTATTTTTAATTAAATATTAACAAATATAGTCTGTCACCACATTTTTTATAAATGAGATTTATGTTATGAATACAGGACTTATTAAATATTAGAAAGCATACTGATAAAATTTACCATATTAATAAAAATAAACAGAAAGAAATCAGGTTATTAATGATTAAGAAGTGTTTGAGGAAACACAATACCCTTTCCTTTCTGATAAACTATATTTATTAAAACAGGATTTAATGAAAGTCTTCTGAATATGACAAGGAATTGTAACAAAAATTCACTAAATAGAGAAACATTGGACACATGTGTACATAATGTAAGCATGCCTATTATTTCTATTAGAACTTAACATTAATTTGGAGATATTAATATAATTAAGCAAGAATAAACAAATAATGTAATAAGAATTATTAAGCAAAATGTAAAAACTATTTGCAGATGATACAATTAAAGAAATCTAAAACCTTCAATAGTAAAACTAATTTAAATAGTAGAGGAATCATGAAGGTAACAGGATATAAAGTTAATATTAAAATTAATAACCTTTCAATACTCAGAATTAACCATCTGGAAAATGCAAAGAAAAGTCAATCTCATTTAAAATAGCAACTAATTAGATACAATATTTTTAGACAGCCATGAACAAATTAAGAACCCTAAATGAAATTTAAAATGCTCCCAAAATACATATAAGTAGTCTTGAAAAAATGGAAAGAAATCTTTTATTCTTAGACAGAATGATTCAAGGTCATAAAGATGTCAAGTTTTCTTGCTTTGTTCAACTTAATGAGTTTTCCATAAAAATATCAACAATGTCTTTTGTAGATTTGGAATAGATAAGAAAGTTCATAAGGAAAACGGAAATGCCACAAGCTGGAAAAACCCTGAAAAAAATAACACAAAACATTGTCCACTCAGATATTAAGACATCATATAAAATATTTTTCTATAGGTTAAACTGTGATCCCCCATTAAATATGCCCAAGTCCTAATACCCCAGTATCTGTGAATATGACCTTGTACGGAATTGGGGTTTTGCTGATGTAATTAACATTACATATGTAAGAAGAAGTCTTAATTACAGCAGGACCTATTCCAAATATATGCAAGTCATTTGAAGAAGATGAGAAGAGACAGAGTCAGACACAGAGAGGGGATGATGTCAAGAGACACAGGGAGAAGGCCATAGGATGTGGGAGGAAGGGATTGAAGTGATCCATATTTAAACCAACTAATACCAAGGTTTGCCAGCAACCAGCAGAAGGTAGCAGAGACAAGGATAGCTTCATTTTGGACTTCAAGCCTCCAAAATTATAAAGCAATCTCTCTATATATTTTGTCAGAAGTCTCCCATTTGGTCATAATCTACTATGGAAGCTTTATGAAATTAGTACACATTAACAATTACACAGTGCTACACTAGTATTGGAACAAATGGAGCACTAGAAAATCCAGGAATAATAACAAGTGTATATAAAAATCTAATGCATTGTAATGAGGCATCTACAAATCTTTGGAGCAAATATGGATTTTTAAGTAACAGCATAGCATATTTTAAAAATATATATTGAATTCATTATATACTGAGTAAAATTAGAGATTTAATTTAAAAAAGTAAATTTAAAATAAATTATAATTCTCAAATGGAATATGGTGAACACCTTTAACACCTATATATGAGAAATGATAGATTAACTCAAAATCCAAATTAAGAAAGGATAATAATTTTCCTAAATGTATGCTTATGTATGCATATTTAATCATTTATGTAGTAAACAATTGGAAGCTTAAAACTCTGTTGTCCTGGGTGGGAAAGAATAGGAACTTGTATATATCACCAATGGAAATGTAATTTTGTACACATAATTTTGATCTGAATCTAGCATTATTTTTTCACTATCTAACCCAGAAACCTCATTTTGTGAAATTAACCTTAAAAATATGTCTCCTGAAATAAGATTTGGAAGAACGAACAAGGCTCGTCATCAGAGAAAATGCCCATTTATTGAGGAACAACTCTGCATATTTATAGAGCCATGGGTGGTTTGACAGTTATGACAGTTTAAGGGTTGAATGGTTTGACAGTTGGCATGGGGTGCTTTCTGATTGGTGGGTAAGGATCATGTGAGTCAGCAGGGCTAGTCTGATTGGTGGATAAGGATCATGTGAGTCAGCAGGGCTAGTCTGATTGGTGGGTAAGAATCATGTGAGCCAGCAGGACTAGTCTGATTGGTGAGTAAGGATCATGTGAGCCAGCAGGGCTAGCCTGATTGGTGGGTAAGGATCATGTGAAACAGCAGGGCTCACTATTGGATGGTTCTTCTTGGGGGATGAGGAAGTTAGTCTTTGGAGCCAGGGCAGCTCCCAACAAAATTTAAGAATAAAAATAAACTGAGTATGTTGGTACACACCTGTAATCCCACCAACAAGGAAAGCTGAGGCAGGGAGATTACAAATTTAAGATCAATTTAGGCAATTTAAGGAAACTCTAGCTCAAAATAAAATTTAAAATGGAGTTAGGAGTGTAGCTCAGTATTATAGAGCACTTGCCCAGCATGTGAGAAGCCCTAGGTTCCATCCCCAGCATCACAAATAAACTTATTAATTAAATAAGTAGAGTTTTTTTAAAAAAATGGATTATAAAATATTTGATTTTAAAGGATTATACTAAGCATGAGTATGCTCAAAGTATTAAATATGGCTCAACAATAAAAAGGAAATGAACCACTGATGCCCAGACAAGCCAATCAAATCAAAAGACTAACAGGCGACATGAAAGAAGCCAAACTCAGTGGGTTTTGTGCTCTATTTTTATTTATTTATTTATTTATTTATTTGTTTGTGTGTTTGTTTATTTACTTATTTTTGGTACCAGGGATTGAACTCATAGGCACTTGACTACTGAGCCACAACCCCAGCCCTATTTTGTATTTTATTTAGAGACAGGTTCTCACTGAGTTGCTTAGCTCCTTGCTTTACAGAGGCTGGCTTTGAACTTGAGATCCTCCTCTCTCAGCCTCCGTAGCCACTGGTATTATAGGTGTCTGCCACTGCCTCTGGATGTGTTCAATTTTAAACAACAGATCAATGATTGGGGCCAAGATGATTATTATAATGATCAGGTAATTACAGCAAAGTTGATATTAAATATGTGTATATATGTCAATTCAAATATATAATACTTTATTCCATCCATAAATTATGTGTTCTTTAAATTATACCTACAATACAATAGGTAGCTTTTATGAAGTATTTACTATGTTCCTGTAACCATTCAAGACCTTTAAATATATTAGAAAAGTTAGTTCTCACAACAAAATTATAAAGAGTATACTATTGATATGACCATATCACAGGTGAGAAATATATTGTGATATACATATGTGTGTGAGGTGTGTGTGTTTGTGTATGTTAATAAATATCTATATGCTTGTGTAAACTCACACACACATATGTATTCCAAATTATGCATAAAGTGATTTTTTCCTGGAATTAATGAGAGTTTAATTTTCCTTTCACTTTAGAAAAAACAGTGTGAAAAATTGAGTAAGTCATTAAAAGAAAAAAAGACATTTGGAACAACAAGGGAACTAATGAACTGAGAAGTCTTGAGATGAATAAGGTTTAATATAGAGATACTCTGGAATTTTGAAAATCATAATAACTAATTTCAATGTAATTGGTAATGTGCCGTTATAACTCTTATAAAATACTCTACAGGTTGTATGTGCAATATTTAAAATATCTGACAAAGAATTATATTGGCTTGAATTTTTTTGGTGAAATTTGCAAATCCAATATATGAAAATAGATTCCATTTCAACTTTGACATTTTAAATGATATTATGTGGAGATTTTTCTTATTCAAAGGTATAGAAAGTACGAAGTTATGTTACACACAAATATCACAGACATCACACACATTTAACTGGCTATATACTTAACTAATTAAAATATATTTAGTGATTCTTTTTAATTAGAATTTTTAGAGTTTTCAAGCTAATACTAATCATAGCATTATGGATCATAATTACTCAAGTAGAAGATATAATTCTTTGTATTCCCAAACTTATTTAATCAATAGTTTTGTTGTTGTTGTTGTTTTTCCTGGATAAATATAGGGAAAATTTCTTCAGAATAATGAACAAGAGAACTCCAATACAATCACTGGTAATATAAGAAATTTCTACCAAATCACTAGGGCAAAATGAATAGAGGAAAAACTCTAGAAATCAAGCGAGACAGCAAATATGACAAAACTGAAATGTAATTCATGTTTATTGCAATCAAAATCCATTTCCCACAGTTTTCTAAGTTATGAAAATATTGGTTCCTTTTTTAGATATATACTACATCTATGGAGTTTATGCACCAAGTATATGCATAATTAATTTATTCATTCACTTATGTATTCACTCATTGAGTGTATATTTATAGTGTAAATATTTTGTTTTGGAAATTCAAGATATACAAATGTATGACACCTTTCAATCTTAGAGTTCACAATTAAGCAAGGAAGGAAGACAACCATTTTTAATGAAATTCAATATTTTGATAATAGAAATAAGAATAGTATTCCACCAATTGCAAATAAGGAAGTCATACATTGGTGGATAAAATACAGTATAAAATTCAAGATGTAAATCATTTCTTGTTTAATACCTTGAAATTTGTCACATTTGCTGTTTCTTTTGGTTTCTAGATTTTTTTTCCTCTATTCTTTTTGCCCTAGTGATTTGGTAGAAATTTCTTATTACTAATATTACCAATGACTGTATTGGAGTTCTTAAAATACAATGACATATGCATCCAATTAAGCAAAGCAGCCTGGTTCTAATATTTTTCTCATTTATGTATTTATTGATCATTATGATAAAGATTTTTACATCTTTTTAAAAAATCTATTCTCATGAAATGCCACTTGATTTTCTCATTCAGCAATTCATCATGGTAACTTTCTCATTAATAGTTGTAAATCTAACTTGCTCCCTTAAAATCTATGCAATAGTCAGCACTACAGTATGCATCACTCTTCTATATTTCTCTATCATTTGACATTGAGAAAACTTATAGATTTTTACTAGAATTATATGCACATATATCTGCAATTCTACACATGTACACACATATATAAACACATATGCCTACATATGTATAAGTATACATATCTCTCATGTCAGTATGTTGATATATATGCAAACGTTTATATGTATGATCTCCTTTTGCTTTAATATTTATGTGACATTGTCAAAAGTGGGAAGCTTCACTTGAATGTAGAATTGACAGTTGGAATTGAGTCAAGTCATGGAAACAGTGTGGGAAGAGGCAAACATCCAACATCTCAGATAAATTAGAAGATTATCAGTAAGTAGCAGTAAGGAAACCTAGGTACTGCTTTTCTGTACAAGGCACTAAACTATTTTATTTCTATGTAATCCAGGTGGCAAGTCCTTTGGTTTTAGGTTTTATAAGCTGCTTAGATTAGAAAAAAAGTGATTTCCATTTCCCCAAAGAAAACACACTTAGTAAAAGATCTCTCAGGCAGAACAACCACAATCTCCATGATTCAAAAATCCTAGATAATTTTTTTTTTTGGTGCCAGGGAGTGAACTCAGGGTGCTTAACCACTGAGGAACATCCCCAGCCCTTTTATTTTTTATTTAGAAACACGATCTCACTAACTTGCTTAGGGCCTTGCTAAGTTGCAGCATCTTTCTGCTTCAGCCTCCCCAGCTGCTGGGATTACAGGCATGCACCACCATGTCCAGCCCAAATTTTATTATTTGCTTTGGTTGCTATTAAATATTTCTACTATTTTAAATGTATTTTTTATTTTCTTAAAACAATACAGTTATTTTTGTAAAAGAAAACCTTTGAGGAAAATTGTCTTTGAGGAAGAAAAGGTTGAATGGGAAGAGCAGATAAATTGGTGGTAGACTTATACCTAGAACTCACATTTAGGTGAACAAAAAATGAAAATGAATTGTTGAAGAAGTTCTGATTAGAGAACTGAAAGGAAGCATTCAATAGTATTCAGCCTGGGAAAGAGAGGGGAAGGGAGATTCCATGACATGAGAATCATTTCATCACCACAAAAGCTCAGAGAGGTAGGTGGTGAGAGGGTTTCACGAAAGGAGGCTAGATATTAAGAAGAAAAGAAAGACAATATTTATTATAGGTTCAAATAGTATTTTCTTAGGTAATATCATTAACAGTATTACATTTACATTATTGAGCACTTATAATGTTGTCGGAAACTGCTTAATTCTCACAACCATGGAATAACTGCAAAGGATCCAATTTCAGACATAAAGTCATACATCTCCAAATGATTAAAGTCACAGTTCAGAGTAGGATTTTTCATACCCAACTTCACAAACCTTCTATCATGGAAGAGAAAAGAAGGCACAAATAAAGAAATTAAATTTGTGCACAGAAAGGACTACTGAATGAAAATGGAAATCATGACTGATGTTGGAAAGTGATGTTATTATCAAGGATTATGAGGAGAATGTGGTAAGGATTAAACAGAGGATAAAAATTACAATCTAATTTATTTGGGTGAGAAGGAGGAGTGAATGAGAGCTTATCTTATGCCAAAGGACCCATAGCTTCTTTGTAAAGCAGGAGCAGAAATTCGGAGACTATATTGACCTCACATCTGCATCATCATTTAACACCATCCAAAAAGATTTTCTCTCAACCAAATGGAGATTTGATATATTGAGTTTCACATGTATGGAATAGTACTGGGCACTTTCTCATTTAAATTATACTCCCTAAAATCCAATTAATGGTTTTTTTTTTTTAAAGTTGGTTGTACAGTATTCTTCCTTACATTCATTATTCTGTAGATGTTTCAAAGGTTGCACTTTATTTATTGTGCTTCATATAAGCATTTGTTCAGTGTAGACAAAATGAAAATGAATGAATGAATAAATCAGAATAAATAAACAGTTCAACTCACTGCAAACGTGATATACTTCTTCCATTTTCATGCCAATATGTTAAAATTCAGCTTTTTCTTTAAAGTAAAATCAGATAAATTCACCAAATGAAAATTAGGCATAAAGCATTTTTTTAAACTATCATTTCTGCAATGGTGAAGGAGATAGAAGAATCATACAGATAATCCCAATAGTAAAAGGAAGATATATATTTTAAAATATGCATCAGCCTACCGGAGTAATACAAATTGAATTAAAATGTAATTTTAAATGCACAATTTGGACTTCTCCATTCAAAGGTGAGGGATGCAGATAGATGATATTTGGAAGATAGGGGCTCCTAATATGATTTCAACCCTGACACACATTTCAGAAGGGAATATAAATACAAGGGCAGGAAAAGGTGACTTTTATCAGTTCAATCAATATATTCTAGAAAATACAGCACATGAACTTGTACCTTTCCCATCCCCCCGCAAAATTTCTTTCAAGCTGCAGACGTGGATTTTCCTCCCACCACTCCATTCTTCTTCTTGCTGGCACGCCCTCTTCTGACCAACCTCTTACTATCAGAGTGCCTTAGAGCTCCATTTTCAGTTCTTTTGCCTCAATACTAATTGACAGTGGCAATTTCATTTAGTCTCATGATCTAAGTTTATCTCCATTTTGATGTTCAATAGGACATATAAATCACAATTCCCCCAATTAATTTTCTGCCTTCTCCCATTTCCACATCTGCTTATGTCCAAAACCTGCTTTACTCAATCTCTTTAGTGCTGTTGGTAGTCAATCTATCCTTGAGTTGCTTAGACTGAAAATCTTGAAAATGCCTATGACTCAATTTTTCCTTTACAACTATGCAAGCAGGTGGCCACAATTGATAAAATGTGATCATTCTCACCATCTCCATTAGTTCACTGGCATAACCAGGGGCGTATATCAGTGCTTGACATAGTGCCACTTGGAAAATATTGTGTGAATAAATGAACAAATGGATGAATATATTTGTAGAAGCATTGAACAAACGATGAAAATTGAAATGTTCACTGGGCTCTTAGGTAAATATCAAAAGCCAAAATGGATAATAGGCCATTTTTTTTTTTTTTTGAGGGAGGATGTGAGAGGAAAGAGAAAATAGAGGTAAATTTTCAATGAAAAGTGAAGTTAAGTTCATGTTGTTAAACTTCTTACAATGATGAGAAATTTCAGTGTCATGATGGGTACATAAGAAAATAATCTGGATTTGCAAGAAAGACATTAAACCACACTGAATTAAATCACAGCAAGAGTTGTCTAACCAAAGAGCTGAACCTACTATGAAAATAAATTTGCTCATTAAAATGGGAACTTTAAAATTTTTGCCACTTTGAAAAATAATGCTCATTAAAATGTTTAAAATGTCAGCTAGTTCTTAGATGATTTTAATTAAAACAATGACAAACACTTTTATTTTGCTTCATAGTCATCCCAATTAAAAACTGTCCAGTGTTTAGTGCAAAGTTTCCTACAACTTGTCCAAGGAATGTCAGAAAAATAACCCACAGCATTTTGCGTATTAATGCCTAAGAAATTTCAATGAACCCCTTAAGGTTGTATGCGCGTGAATACACACACACACATACACACAAGCAGGCGATGCACTTTCTAAAATTTTTGATCCACTGTCAACATTAAACACATCAAATCATGTCTCCTAGCAAAAGAATGCAAAGCAACTTTCTCAACTCATTTCTTTCAGTCTCTTATTAAACAAATAGTTTTTGTGGAACTCTTGGGTCTAAAAGCATATCTCCGTAGATTGCTTTGGAAATTACAAGTCAATGTGGAGCTTCTTGAATATATAGAATAAGAGGCTAGAGAAATTGTGCACAATTATCTCCCCCAAAACCTTTCACGCTTTTTGGCACATATAACATATTCCAAAAATAAACATTTAAAAATCCTGGAAAGTTAGTAGGTATAATGAGATATATACCTGCAAATATTAATTGACATTTGTCTATTATTTATATTTAATGCCTCATACTGTCACTTTTTCAAGTATTTTTCTAAGTAATGTCATTTAATTTTAAACAATTCTATAGCATAGGGCAGATATTTTTCTGTTAACTAGTAAATATTAATTAACTTTTCCAAATCACACAAAAGCCACAAAAAGTCAGATTTCTCTACTCTTTAAAATGAAGTTCTTTTATATTATAAGCATTAAGAACTAAGAAAATGTATTTTAATAAAGCATTTTAACATTACACTCTAACATGACATGATAATATACTTAACAGACCCAAAAGGGTCTACAAAGAAACTGCTAGAGTTAATAAATGAATTCAGCAAAGTGGCAGGATATAAAATCAACACGCATAAATCAAAGGCATTCCTGTATATCAGCAACAAAACTTCTGAAATGGAAATGAGGAAAACAATTCCATTCACAATATCCTCAAAAAAAAAATAAAATACTTGGGAATCAACCTAACAAAAAAGGTGAAAGATTTATACAATGAAAACTATAGAACCCTAAAGAGAGAGATAGAAGAAGATCTTAGAAGATGGAAAAATGTATCCTGTTCATGGATAAGCAGAACTAACATTATCAAAATGGCGATATTACCCAAAGTTCTCTACAGGTTTAATGCGATGCCAATCAAAATCCCAACGGCATTTCTTGTAGAAATAGATAAAGCAATCATGAAATTCATATGGAATAACAAAAGACCCAGAATAGCAAAAACAATTCTAAGCAGGAAGTGTGAATCTGGAGGTATAGCTATACCAGAGTTCAAACTGTACTACAGAGCAATAGTAACAAAAACAGCGTGGTACTGGTACCAAAACAGGCAGGTGGATCAATGGTACAGAATAGAGGACACAGAAACCAATCCACAAAATTACAACTTTCTTATATTTGATAAAGGGGCTAAAAACATGCAATGGAGGAAGGATAGCATCTTCAACAAATGGTGCTGGGAAAATTGGAAATCCATATGCAACAAAATGAAACTGAATCCCTTTCTCTCGCCATGCACAAAAGTTAACTCAAAATGGATCAAGGAGCTTGATATCAAATCAGAGACCCTGTACCTGATAGAAGAAATAGTTGGCTCCGACCTACATATTGTGGGGTCAGGCTCCAAATTCCTTAATAGGACGCCCATAGCCCAAGAGTTAATAACAAGAATAAACTAATGGGACTTACTTAAACTAAAAAGTTTTTTCTCAGCAAGAGAAACAATAAGAGAAGTAAATAGGGAGCCTACATCCTGGGAACAAATCTTTACTCCTCACACTTCAGATAGAGCCCTAATTTCCAGAATATACAAAGAACTCACAAAATTAAACAATAAGATAACAAATAACCCAATCAACAAATGGGCCAAGGACCTGAACATACACTTCTCAGAAGAGGACATACAATCAATCAATAAGTACATGAAAAAATGCTCACCATCTCTAGCAGTCAGAGAAATGCAAATCAAAACCACCCTAAGATACCATCTCACTCCAGTAAGACTGGAAGCCATTAGGAAGTCAAACAACAATAAGTGCTAGCGAGGTTGTGGGGAAAAGGGTACACTTGTACATTGCTGGTGGGACTGCAAATTGGTGTGGCCAGTATGGAAAGCAGTATGGAGATTCCTGGGAAAGCTGGGAATGGAACCACCATTTGACCCAGCTATCGCCCTCCTCGGACTATTCCCTGAGGACCTTAAAAGAGCATACTATAGGGACACTGCCACATCAATGATCATAGCAGCACAATTCACAATAGCTAGACTGTGGAACCAACCTAGATGCCCTTCAATAGATGAATGGATAAAAAAAATGTGGCATCTATACACAATGGAGTATTATGCAGCACTAAAAAATGACAAAATCATGGAATTTGCAGGGAAATGGAAGGCATTAGAGCAGATTATGCTAAGTGAAGCTAGCCAATCCTTAAAAAACAAATGCCAAATGTCTTCTTTGATTTAAGAAGAGCAACTAAGAACTGAACAGGGGGAAGGAGCATGAGGAAAAGATTAACATTAAACTGAGACGAATGAAGGGAGGGAAAGGGAGAGGGAAGGGAAATTGCATGGAAACGGAAGGAAACCCACATCGTTATACGAAATCACATATATGAGGTTGTGAGGGGAAAGTGGGGGGAGGGAGAGAACGGAACAACAACAGATGAGGTAGAGAGGGAAGATGGGAGTGGAGAGGAGGGGGGATAGTAGGGGATAGGAAAGACAGCAGAATACAACAGTCACTAAAATGACATTATGTAAACATTGTGAATGTGTAACTGATGTGATTCTGCAATTTGTATTTGGGGTAAAAATGGAAAAGCATAACTCACTTGAATTAAATGTATGAAAGATGAAAAAAATTTAAAAAAAGAAAGAAAAAAACAAAAAAAAAAACAATTCAAGAGGAATATCTAAATCCAGTTTTGCCAGTAGAAAGTCATTATTTTATATATCTTTTACTATTTGCCTAGTATATTATTTAGATACTATTATTTTAAATGTGAGATAAAATGTACAGTTCTATTTTCAACAATTTCCTTTCTGATC
The DNA here is from genome assembly GCF_048772815.1 of Callospermophilus lateralis. Taxonomy (NCBI): domain Eukaryota; kingdom Metazoa; phylum Chordata; class Mammalia; order Rodentia; family Sciuridae; genus Callospermophilus; species Callospermophilus lateralis. The sequence continues at coordinate 69,362,586 of NC_135318.1, read as the reverse complement.
ATTTTCCCTTCCCATATCCAGGTAGCCAAAGTTAGGAGGTGGATAGAGATAACTAAGTCTGCCTTATTATCCTGAATAATTATTTAAATCACCCATTCTTAAAGATAGCCAAATAATGTTGACTGTGAACATAGACTCAAACTTTTAAATGAGTTACCTCATTATTTTTCCTACAAATTCTAATAAGTTAAACAATTTTAATACTGTTATTTTGATGAGGATACTGAAACTTAGACAGTACAGTTAACTTTTCCAAGTTAAGTATTAAGACAAAGATAGAAGTATCTTTCTTAGTCCATTATTGATTGGGTTGTTTGTTTTTTAGGTCTTGAATGTTTTGAGTTCTTTATATGGTGCTCTATCTGACGTGTGTGTGGCAAAAATTTGCTCCCAAAATGTAGACTCTCTGTTCACTTCATAGATTGTTTCTTTTGCTGAGAAAAAGCTTTTTAGTTTGTTTCCATTCCATTTATTAATTCTTGATTTTATTTCTTGCTCTTCATCAATCTTGTTAAGGAAGTCAGGGCCTAATCCTACATGATGAAGATTTGGGCGTACTTTTTTCTCTATTAGGTGAAGGGTTTCTGGACTAATTCCTAGGTCCTTGTTCCACTTTGAGTTGAGTTTTTTTGCAGAGTGAGAGATAGGGTTTATTTTCATTTTGCTGCATATGAATTTTCAGTTCTCCCAGCACCATTTGATGAAAAGACTGTCTTTTCTCCAATGTATGTTTTTGGTGCCTTTGTCTAGTATGAGATAACTGCCTAAATATTTCTCAGAAGAAGATATACATTTGATCAACAAATATTTGAAAAAAAATGTTCAACATCTCAAGTAATTAGAGAAATGCAAATCAAAACTACTCTAAGATTTCATCTCACTCCAGTCAGAATGGCAATTATCAAGAATACAAACAAGAATAAATAAAAGGATGTTTGTGAAAAGGCACACTCATACATTGCTGTTGGGAGTGAAAATTGGTGCAACCAATCTGGAAAGTAGTATGGAGATTCCTTAGAAAAGTTGGAATGGAAAGACCATTTGACCCAGCTATCCCACTCCTCGAACTATACCCAAAGGATTTAAAATCAGCATATAACTGTAATGCAGCAACATCAATGTTCATAGCAGTTTAATTCACAATAGCTAAACTGTGGAAGCAAACTAAGTGCCCTTTAATAGATGAATGGATCAAGAAACTGTGGTATATACACACAATGGATATTAAAAGAGAATAAAATTATGGCATTTGCAGGTAAGTGGATGGAGTTTGAGAATATCATGCTAAGCAAAGTAAGCCAATCCCAAAAAACCAAAGGCTGAATGTTCTTTCTGAAAAGTGGATGCAGATCAATAACAGGGACAGGGGAGGTAGGGAAAAATTAGAGGAATTTTGATGGGGCAAGGGGGAGGGAGTTTGGGGGATGTGCATGGGGGCAGAAAAGATGGTGGAATGAAATGCACATCATTACCTTAAGTACCTGTATTACTGCATATATGGTGTGATGCTACATTGTATACATCAGAGAAATTCAAAATAGTGCTGCAATTGTGTACAATGAATCAAAATGCATTCTATTGTCATATATACCTAATTAAAATAAAGTAAATAATAAAAAAGACAAAGATAGAACAGAGGAAATCTGATTCTAAGGTATTTCTTTTAAGCCTATGCTTACCTAAGTTTTTTTGCATGTATATGTATGCCCTGCATGTAAGCACAAATATAATTAGCATCTGTGTGTACTTTCAACCTTCTCATCTTGCTTATTTTCCAAATATGTACATATATTTGCAATTATGTATACCAAATATGTATATACAAATATATATGCATAGCTGTGTGCACACATTTGTATATATATATATATGTGTGTGTGTGTATATATATATCTATATATATAGATATAGATATATAAACAGTTTCATAATTTAGAACTTGTTACAAGCCTTAGAGGAGAGATACAAAATAATAATAATAATAACAACAACAACTACTACTACTACTTACTTGGTAGTTCTGCAGCTCAACAATGAATCAATCAGAAAGATAGCTCTAATTGAACATTCCTGGATTCCATTTATGAAGTAGATAGGATCTGAAGGATAAATAAAGAATAAGATCTCCTTCCTTAGTCACTATTCACATTTAAGAAAACCCAATCATATCCATGATCACATAAGTATGTGATACAGCATCCCTTTCTATTCTGCCCACATCAAGTCCTGGCATGCTGATACAAAATTCCCTTAGGTTGTGGAATGTGATATTTAACAATAGCAGTGAGTTTTTAAACACGAAGACAGGTTTGACATCATCTGATGGAGTTGTCTGAGATCTCAAGGACTGTGGTAGAACCGCAGATGTTAAGTAGTTAATGTCCTCCGAGCTCTTGGCGGGCGAGAACAAGCAAGAACAGCAGACTGTTCTCAGGACATGCTTAGTTGACATGGTCAGACTTGCCATAAGTTCCTCTTGAGACTGTGGATGTGTTCCATGCCTTTCCCTTGTGGTGGAATTATTTTGGGGAATGTTCCTGTTATCTTATGCTTAGCTGCTAGTATAGATCTTGGATAAAGATTAAGGGTACAAATGTAAACATAGCATTTTTTTACAAAAAGATATTTTAGTATATTGTCTGCCTAACCTCAAGGTTGCATTCCACAGTTGGGAACCCACTGTAAACTATAAAATGCTGTGCTTGCAAATAATAAATGTCCTTAGCTGCACCAAGCTTTGGACCTCCTGTGTCTTTTCTTTCATCTTGATAGGCTCTTTAGTCCCTGTCAACAATCACCTGACTGGAGTCATGGACAGAAGCTGTATGAGTCTGATGTATTAAATATATCCAGGAAGACAAACTAAAGCTAAATTTAGTAGGTACCAAATGTAATCCGAAGGGACTACTGAAAAGTCAAAAAACCTGTTGTGAAGATCAATCAATTAATTAACTAATTAAACTTTAGTTTTTAACTTTAGTTTTATTAATTAATTTTTATTACTAAAAATAAAGTAGAATTTAGATACTAAATGTATATGGATTTTCAACTGACTAAGGTCTCTATATTTGCAATGACTTTTTCATACATGTACAATACCCACCTTCCTCCAACACTTCTTATCACTTTGCTAGGTTATTCCAATGGCCCATCAACTAAAGATTACTCTGTGCTAACTACCAGGATAATTATTTTGCATTCCAAGAAGAGTTGTAAAGTAGTCCTCTTTAGGTCACCAACACATCTGCACGGAAATTAATAAGTGAGATGTGACATATAGGAATACAGGCCTGCCAATTTTTACTTCAATTTCCAACATATATTTGAGGGCTACACACAATTAAGTGTATATTCAGGTGTGACAGATTAGAAGTATATATTTAGTTGTGAGACTACTTCAAGAATTCTGCTAAACATTATTAAGTGGGACCATTTTCCTTAACTCATTCCTGGGGAGTTTTTGTTTTCATCTACATGTCAAAGAACATCATTTGTGATATGAAATAAGAGTTTCAAAATCCAGCCCACTTCATTCACGACTGGTAAACCTAAGTACTTGTTATCTTCTGAATTAAGTACAAATGTCTTAGCCTGCCAACATCACTGACTGTACGACTATTTAGCTTCCCACCTTCAGCTCTTCTTGCTACTATATACATACCATATTCTATAAAGGTGATTGCCCACTATTCCCTAAGCACAGGACAATGTTTTTCTTTTATGCCTTTGATTACACAGTTCTGTGTCTTCTCATTGTTTTTTTTTTTTTTTAATTTCTTACCTATCTTGAAAATCTTTCTCAAAATCACTTCTTCCTATTGTCTGTCCTGATCTCTATGGTACTTTGTTCAGAATTCTCTTATTTATAAGTTTTATTTGGGCCTTTGGTTTATTCTCCAACTCTTAGGTCAGGTCCCTGACAGGGTATTACACAGCCTTCCTGGGAGCCTCTTGCATTGTGTAATGCAAGGCCTAAGTAGTTGAGAAACTCTTTGTGTTTCCCAACAAGCATGAATTGTGCCTCTCATCTTCTCCACTCCCAAACAGATGCTACTCATAATTACCTGGCAATCACCAAGAGGGATTTCAGACCAAGTGAACTTTTAATCATAGGCTGGATCTCCTGTTAACTCACCTGTGAACTCAAAAGGCGGATTTGGCCTTCATTTTAGCAGGGGAGTAATCGTCTTTCTTTTAGCTTCCCATGGGTCTTTGGCACTCTTTTGAAAGTGATCTTTAAATTATAGCCTCATCTCAGCTGCTGTGAGCACAGAACATGCCCTCAAATTACAAGCCTATTTGTGCCGGTTGGCAAGTACATTTGCTAGCATTAATGTCAATGATTTTAATTAGTTCTTAGAACTTCTCTTTCACCAATAGTAAAATTATTAGCTGCAATCTGCAAATGAAAATGATCACAATGTTTCCCATACTCCCACATAATAGTGCTTTCATTATCTACCCCAGAAAAACCACTTATTATTTCCTTTTTTATTTTAGTCTTTCTTTTCTCTTTTGCTGTTTGCCTCACAACCTGTGGAAACTCTTAACAATGTGGGCATCCTTCTCACACTGATAGCAGGGTGAATTCAGGTCCATTTTCTTCTTTCCTAGGGTGTTTTTGGGTAGCTCAGAATATAAAACACAATCAAAAGTAAATGCATGAGTGAATAAATCATGAAAACTTCCTTTGGAACTCATGGAAATTTTGTATTGGAGGCCAGAAAATGAAGAATACTTTCAACCACCATTCTCTAGATGATTTCAAATTAGTTTTTCCATTTAAGGAAATTCTTTGCATACACAGTTTAATTTTTAATGTCATTTTAATATTTTATTAAAGTCTTGTGGGTTTAAAATCTCAAGAAAACTTTTTAGAGAAGTTTATTTACCTTTGAGACAAAAGAAACAATTGCAAATGATTACCCTAAACAAGCTAAATGTGGGATCAAAAGATTGGTGTGCCCTATATAAAAGGTCTCAGATGAACCTATATTTTAGGTTAATTTAATAATTAAGTGACTGAACATTGAATTCATCATTTAATATCATTGAATAAAAAGACAAGTCTAATTTCTGAGGACTTAGTTTTTAAGCTCAGTTAAAAGTATTTTAAATGAAGCCATACAACAAATGTAGTTTGCTTAAATAAGTTAAACTATCCCAAAGTCCCTGAACCTGACATTTAATTTGATTTATCTTTTTTTATAATAGTACAACAATAGCACAAAGTTGTTTGTAGCATTAGAGATTATTTAAAGGGCTGTCAAATCATATCACTTGTAGCAAACTTGGGTAGGGGTACACATCGATACTTAGACATCCTTGAGAAAATATGTTATAACCATAACCAGGACTGTCCTAGCCACATAAAGATTATGCAAAATATTACCTTTCTTTTCTTGATATTTATATTTTCAAAGAATATTAACACATGTGGATATGTGTATGTGTGAATATGTGTCATTGTTTTATAGTAGTTTGTATTTAAAACACATTCAATTCCTGAAGAAAGTTAAGTGACTTACTCAAGGTCAATAGCTAATTATTGAAAGAGACAGGACTAGAACCAAACTCTACTGATTCATTTTTTGGTTTTCCTCCCACCATAATATTGCTGTTACAACAAGATATCATGTACAACCAGTAAGATAATAGTAATAAGTAAATTAATATATATGCTAAGTGGTTTCTTTATGAGAACAATGTTAAACAAAAGGAAGGATATGAAGGGAAATCTGTTGATGATCATCCAGAGGATGTTGATGCAGATGCTTAAGAGGGAAGGGCAAACATGATCTAAATATACTGGTTCCGGTTAGACAAACAAGGAGACAGGCAGGAAATGGAAAATAAGAGTGAGCACTTGAACAGGTCTACTGGAGTTTCTCAAACATAGTTTGGGCTGAGTGGTTTGCATGTCTTAATTTATCTTATTCTCTACAAGGCTGATGAAGTAAGAGTGTTCGCAGTTACATTGGCAGACAATTGTAACTGAGGCAATCGGTTGAGATCATTTAGAGATATTAATAAGAATCACATAGCATGGGGAGAATTATGCTATTCTTCAACTAACTCACTTTTACATCAAAGCCATGCTCTTTTAATGTTTACAAATATTAATTATAAAGTGAACAAGTATTTTGGTGCTCTAAAACATCCAGAAATTTTTCAGAAAAAAAAAATAGGGCAAATGAAGATAACTTGTTGTTATCATTTCTTTTTAAAATTCATTGCATTGGAGAGAATTTAAAGTAGATAACTAGAAAAGACTCTAAAATCCCTCTTTTTATCTGGGTCAAACTCATTTTTTCAATCTTTATCTTTTATTTCTTTAATGAGTAATTATGCCATTGTGCTAATTAAACATCAGGCAAAACAAAAAATGAATTTGAGCACTGTGTGAGTCCTGCTATATATATCTGGTAATGTGCCAGATACCTTCAAATATATTACATTATTAAATCTTCAGAGACATTGTAAGCTGTATCATATTTTCAGCAAATCCAAAAAAACGTATCAGGATAAATACAATCTAATGCTAGTGAGAACAACTATCTTTTACTTACTCATTGATAAGAAAAGTTAACTGGTTCTATTTGTCCTCGGAACTATTTGAATACTTTAGGGTATAGCAGTGTATCAGGGACTCGATAATACTCATCAGTGCCAGAAAATTAAACCTATAACAAAGCTAGTAACCTGGTCAGCCTTAGAGAGCCAAGGAATATGCTCTTCTCCTGCTACCCTGGCCATATTTTCGGTGGTACTAACTCATGAAGCCTGACAGTGCTGGAAAAGATGTTGAAAAGAAACCCATGGAGTCATCTGCAACATTGTGCACACTGTGAGGGCTTCAGTAAGCACTTCATATGGGCCACATGAGGTCTGATTCTGGGTCATTCTGATATGCTTATGTGCATATTTCTTCTCCAAATTGTTTTATCAGTGATTTATCGCCCCCCTCAATCTCTCTCTCATTGCTCCAGTTACTTGACAACTTTGACACAGTATTAGAAGCTAGTAAATCTTCAGGACAGAATATCTCTTCGATCAGGCACAAGGGATGGGAAGATACACTTGAGACTTTGATGTTACATTAATCCACCGGAAGCTGGGGCTCACCTGTCATGCAATTCCATCTCTAAATCAACCGGGTTTATTTTATTCTCTAAATTCATCATCTAGTAAGAGAACTCACATCAGACTACAAAAATTCTAGGCTTTAACAAATTTTAGAACTTTTCATTTGAAATCAAAGTGCCTATATGACCAGTTGATGGCACAAGATATTACTTCCTATGATAATTGCATGGATAGTTTGAGGAGTGGGGCCAGCAGATTAATTTGATATATTGATCCAATTTTATTATCTTTTGATTCACTCCTCTACCCCTCTCTTGAATAGGCCACTATTTCTTCTGCATTTGCAAAAGTCACCCTGCACTCTGATCCAAACTCTTTTGCCTAAAGGGACTAGTATATTAAACATGGATTCTGATACACAAAAACATATAACTTCTGATTAAAACTGTGCTAAAATGTATACTCCTTCCTTCAGCAAACTCCATAAAGTCCATCCCACATATACCTTCTAAGATTTTAATAACTTGTGGCAAATATTTTCTTGAGCAAATTTTCTTCTTTTTATTATATTCTATATTTTACAGTGTAGGATATACTAGGATTCAAGCCCATTTACAGTTTTAATGATAAATAATAGAGGAATGAAGGTACCTACTACTAGGGTATTCCCTCAGGAGGACTCTGCAGTGTTCAACAGTACAAGAGCAAAAAAGGAAGGTCAACTTCTAATGCAAAGGCTGTGGCAGAAGAGAAGTTTGGGGGCATCAGGGTCTCTCTGATTCTCTAAGATGATACTATTTCAGCATTTCAGGCTGTGCTCTTTTCTTATTTAGGTTATTTGCAAGAATTTTAGTTCCCAAAAAGATACTAAACAAAGCTGAGAATTCATAAATCTGCAGAAACACTGTTTGGCTTTTGGCCACCTTAATTATCCAATAGGAAAAAATAAGAGTTATTTAATTATAATCATAACTGCTTCTTACATTTCAGTGTTCAGTTTGAGAAGAAATTTAAGTATTTTAACTGCATAATTACTTTACTTTGAATTTCTTTAGTTATGACTACCTTCAGATGTGACCTTTGAACACTTCTTGCTCTTCACAATGATCTGTGGCAGTAATTGAGAGCAAATTCTGCCAAAGAAACTTACTTGTTTACCAGTGCATGCCTTGATTGTGAGGTCCTATGCCAGAATATGAACACTCTTTTCCATCTTGACATGGATTCTTTTGAGGATCTATTCAACACATCCAAAGCTATAGATGGACATTCTCCAACAGAATAACTTAGATGCAGTTATGATGGCTTCAATCTACTTAAAACAAGATGTAGTGGGGCAATATTTGAACATACAAAAGTTACAAGTTCTACTTGGGAAATGGCACATATCAGTGCAGATCGAACATATGTGCTTGGAACAGATATAGTCAGTTTTCAAGAACAGTCCCATGAGGACTTAACTGTAACAATAGAATGGGCTCCAGACACTTACATATTCTTATTCATTTTCTTAAAATTCATATTTCAGGAAAAGAAGATTCAATTGCCTAACACTGATTCCATGATTACTGTTTATCTAGTGTAGAATGGAATTTTATCAAACAGTTTTCTGCAGATGAAAGTTAAATCATCAAAAGAATGTAGGGTGAGATTTTATAACATAAAAATGTATGCTGAATTTGTGGGTTAAATTAAATTTAAATATTTATATTTGAAATTTCAATTTCCCTGCATAGCATTATATAGGTATTTGTAGCCATGAAACCAAAGTATGAATGCTTCAAATGGACTCACATTATCCAACACAACTAGAGCTTCAATACTACCATCCCAAAAGGAAGATGCTGGTTTATGATTCTCATCATAAAGTTATAAAGCTTGTGAGGACAGAATCTACTTTAAATTCACCTTTTTATACCCCAGCAAGCCATTCCTATAATAGAGGCTTTTAAATATTTGTTGAACTGAAATGCATAGGTAAAGATTTAAGATATTCTTCATGTATAGGAACTTTTTATGATACAGAAAATTTTGTTTTAGATTATTTGAAATATGATTATAAAAACAATAGAATAACTGTCTTAATAATATTAAGGAGATTTTGCAAACAATTACTAAAGTATGATATCATTTTTCAAAAACATTAGGCAAAATATATTTATAAGACTCTATCATTTGATCATGTTCTCTCAAATTACTGATGGATTCAACTTTATTTTTAGAAGTTTCATATACAGCAAAGTCTCCATTACCTGCCAACAGATAACATTAGTACACACCTATTTTGTTGGGCATTTGGACTGTGTTTTAAAATGTCCACCGAAAACTGAAAAATAAATATTAAAAAAATTCTCTCTCTCTCTTTAAAAAAAAATGCTAATCCTAATTATAAAACATATCTTTTCTATGGCATGGTTGCATGTTACCTATAGCTAGGATTTTCTTTTTTTTAAACTCAGGGGCACTCAACCACTGAGCCACATTTGTAGCTCTATTTTTTTTTTAATTAAAGACAGGGTCTCACTGAGTTGCTTAGCACCTCACTGTTACTGAGGCTGGCTTTGAACTCATGATCCTCTGGTCTCTGCCTCCCAAATCACTGGGATTACAGGTGTGCATCACCCTGCCTGGTTATAGTTAGCATTTTTTAGATGTTATACAATCTTCTCCTATCCTGAACATGGAATAAGAAAAAACTATTTTGTTCAGAAGAGAAAATTCTGGGGAGCTTTGTGCTTTGATTATTTGAGTCAGATATAAGAATATTTCTTGTTACCCAGAGTTACAATTGGAATGTTGAAAAGTTTGTACCCTCACCATGACTGGCAAATGAATTTGAGAAACTTCCTTTTTCTGAGCCTCACAATTTTAAGGGCACACAAAGATATAAGTTCAAAGATTCAATGTGAGGATGTATATAGGATTTTGAGAATCTTTCATTTTGGGGACATCACAATATAGAGTTCCCTAAATCACTACTGACAATCTGTATCTGGCAGAGAATTCCCAGAGAACTCATACACCAAGAAGCAAAGTTCTCCTCCAAAATAAGTACTTAATTGAGCTAGTGTCCAGCTGAACTGGGATGCAGTAGCTCATTTTTTTTCACTTGATGTGTAAACTATCCTGATGTACATGGCAAAATGACTATAATGGATTTATTGCCCCAGTTGATCTATGTTCATTCTGTCTTCTCCCAAGAAGCCTATTTCTCTTCAGTCACACCCAGAACACCCCCTCCCTGTGTGTGTGTGTGTGTGTATGTGTGTGTGTGTGTATGTGTGTGTGTGTGTATTATTTTATTTATTTATTTTTATGTGGTGCTGAGGATTGAACCCAGCATCTAGTACATGCTAGGCAAGCACTGTACCACTGAGCCACAACCCTAGCCTGTGCTTTGCATTTTCTAAACGAACAGAGACTACTTCAATCCTAGGCTCCTTTCCCCCACTATTTCTTCTACTCAAAATGTTCATTTAATAACTTGTTCATGTTTAGTTCTATCTCACAGTAAGCACCAAACAATCTCCCCAGAGAAGCCTTCCCTGATCACACTTCCTAATTTTATATTTCCAGAATATACTTCATATCCTATTGTTTTTCTTGTTCATACTAATTGTATGTGTGTGTATGTATGTGTTGCATGTGTGTTTGTATTTGGTTTTGCTTGATGACCAGATAAAAATAGAAGCTTTAGTTAAATATGAGAAGTTCCTCCTGTTTATCCTGGAAAGAAACACTACCACTGAGGAGGTGTGGCGGGTGGGCAAGCTACTGCTCCATGTGAAATCCTTAAGAGAAGATCTGGGCATATTAGCAAAGATTATGAAAGTAAATTCTGTTAAGGTGATATTAAAGAGCAGTCATGGATTGAAAAAAAATAGTGTAAAGTGAGAGAACTTTCGGAATAAATAGTGGTTTGACAATGCTCCAGGGGAAAAGGCAACCTTTCAGAATGGGACAGAAGTTCATAGGGAATCTCTTTTGGAGCAGGTGTGGGGTATCTTTTTTGAATCTTGCAGTTATATTCCTTCTTTGTGCCTTCATTTATGTGAAGAGATGAGCTGAAAGCTTTCAAAACAGAAGATTCCCTTCTTGTGCAGGAGGGGAAAACAAAAACAGTAAGAAGGAACATAAGCAGTCACGCCATCAACTGTCAAACCGTACTGGCAGAAATCTCTGCCAAGACTCCATCCTCCAAAGCAAATGAAAGCACAAAGAGCAAGAAGAGGTGAAGTAGAGTAATCCAGAAAGAAAAAAAGAGTGGCAGAAGAATAGAAAAACGGAACAAAAGGGATTACAATTAGAAAATTCAAAGAAAATAGAGTGTCATCCCAATAAACACAAGAAGTGACAAGAGGCTGAGGGTCAGCCATAAGGTGAAGAAGTACCCAAGGTCAAGGGTGCGGAAAGGGAGAAAAACAAGAAGAGGAAAAGTCAGGTTGAAGGTACCATGAAGATGGAAATAGAAGAGATGATGTCGGGAAAAAAACTAACTGGGAGAAGACAAAAAACAGGCTGCAGATACTGCAGGCATTCCAAAATTGAAGTAGATTCTAGAGGATAGAAAGCTGTAATCCCAGAACATTCTGAAATGCTAGAAATGAAAGACTTAAGAAGAGTCAGTGAAAGGTGCATCCAAAGGCAAAGTAATTATTAAAGCAGTTTTGAACAAAGCACTAGACAGTATAATAACAATTAAAATGTTAAAGGAATGGTTTTTCTCGTGAGTATGTAGTGACCATTGAACATCACAAGTCTGAAAATGAATGAGAAAATCATCAAAAGCCCATCTTTAAGTTAATAAATGAAAAAGTAACCTTTTGGATGAATAGATATAGTTAAAATATGATCCTATTTTTACATTCTCCTTTTTTTGTTGTTTGTGAAACATGTAATTATTTATAGCAATGAAATTTTGCTTTCTATAACTGTATTACAAAACACAGATTTTGCAAACTTTTATGAAAACACATTTTCTAAAAGCATACATGTATACACACTTGCAAATACAAACACATACACATCTATTGTCCTTCATTTCTGTTGTGTCAAGTTTGGCTTTATATGTGTCCACTAATCAGAATTCTCCAGGTTTTTTTCTAATTGCTTAGATCAGATCCAAAAATAAAGTTTATAGGATTTTACCACTAGGTTTGAGACACAAATTAAAGATTTTTGCAAAAAATCTTATTGTTGTGTATATTCCCAATTTCTGCTTTCAAATAGAATCAAACCTAGTTGCTAAATTTTTGCTAGTCATTGAAATAAAAAACACTCAAGACATTTTTTATGGAAATAACTCTTTTTTGACAATCATAATTAGATTGATGCAATATTTAATTAGATTACGTAAATATAAAAGCTGATATACCTAAAATGAATGGGGTTGGAAAAACAAAATCAATCTTGATGAGCTTAATATTCAGGTTGTCTGAGCAAATATCTATAAGCATATTTGAGGATAAACTACCAGCTGCATGTGTTTACCAAGCTCTTGGGTAGCAGTAAGTTTCATTGCTTAATAGATCTTGCAAAAAAGCTTACTGGGTTTTTAAATGAATTTTTTAGTTATAATGACCAGTTATAGATATTGTTGATTTACATTATTTATAAATGTTCACAGCTCACATATGAAGTAAATCTATTTACCCTTGTCTCTTAGTTCTATCATGCACACCTTAACAAGATATTTTAGATTAAAACAAAACCAACTGAATTCAAGTCCCAAATTTGCTACTTAGAATCTTATCGTTTTAAATAAATTTCTTAAGCTCACTACATTTCATATTCTTCACCCATAAATGGAAATAGTAGTGTTTATCTCAGGTTGTCACTAAAAGAAATGTGAATGTATGTACAATGCATTTAGCATAATGACACATAAAACTCAAGATTAAAAATGTGACAACTCTAACTATACTCCCAATTTCCATTACAATACTTCCTTTTATCACAGCAATCTTTGGTCTATTTTTTCTACATATTCAACACATTTGGAAAGGTCTAAGACCTGTATGCATACTCTTCATAGACTTTTTCTTAGGAATCTCTTTCCATTAATATTTTCCAGGTCATTACCTTCTCCCACTTTGTCCATCCACATTAATATCCCACTAGTCCAACTAAGTAATAGGACAGATAATATCATTTCCCATAAGCTTTTCGATGAGAGGAAACTCATCTAAAGTCATTTCTGACATACCAGTTATTAATATAGTGATGAAAATCCAAGCAAAATGTAAGTCTTAGTCCACATTCTGTTGCTATAAGAAAATACTTGAGGCTGAAAAATCTGTAAAGAGGTATATTCCTTTCACATTTCTGAATGTCCAAGAGCATGGAACTAATATCTACTGAGGGCTTCATGCTGCATTAACTCATGGAGGAGAAGAAGGGAAACAGGTGAATGCAGAGAGAAACACAGAGGATGTGTGTATGCGTGTTTGTGTATGTGAGAGAAAGACAGAGTGAAGGCTTATCAGTGTTATAATGTCCCACTCCCGTGGTAACTAATTCAGACCCAGGTGAACTAACTGAAGTCCACACACATGCAAACACAAAAGCATTAATTCCTTTCAATGATTTAATCACCTCTAAAAAACACCACCTTCCAATGTAGCTGTGTTGGGATCCAAACCTTATGTTGAGTTTTGGTAGAGACAAACCATATTCAAATCATAGCAACATATAATTGAGGAGCAACCACAGATACTCTGTTCATTGTAGAGAAAATCAGCAGCTGTTCAGAGGGCAAGCAAAGAGAGTATCTTGAAGATGTTTAGAGTAAATAGTACAAAAATGAACTTGGAAGAGAGAAGCAAATTTCTCTACTCTGGGCATCCAATTGTTAAGTCATTGTTAAAGGAAAGATTATCTTAAAGGCATTTGTTTATAGGAAATATTAGGTAAACGATACTGTTCAAGTCACAACTTGAGACACTCCTAGGCTTTCAGAAGTGTATTAGAAATCCCTATCACATCCCAGAACTCTAAAATGTGGTCTGATTTGTGCTATAACAGCCTGGACCCAAAATCCAGAATAATTATAAGTTCAGTAAATACAAAAGACATATAACAATGATTTCCTTCATTCTAGAAATAGGAAAAATAAAAGGGTTATAACCCAAGTCTATAAAAGTCAAAAAAAGAATCAAGGACTTGGGAACACTGAATGTGTTCCCACACCCCAGAGTACTCAAACTAGAGCACTCTCCCCTTAAAAACTTTGAAAGAGACCATTTCAAGGTAAATAAAACAGGTTTCACTGTACCTTGAAAGTAATTTTATGGAAATTATTATCATGAGGAGTAATGAGTGGTACAGACTGAAAATATAAATTGAAATTTCATGTCTGGTGGTAGGGCCACACGGATAAATTTATCTTTTAAGTGTGTTCCCTATATCTATTGCTCTTTCTTTTTTTCACCCTTTTCTACTACCCCTCCTTTATCTTTGTCTCTCTGCCCTACCTTATATTTCTAGATTAGATAACATTAAAAATGCCAAACATTAATATTTTTATCAAGTGATAGTTCACCAGATACTTCAAGCTAAAAAATAACAACAGTATTCCTCAATTGAGAAAAAAAAATATCTTTGATGGAAAGTTGGAAATAAATATGAACAACTTCTTAGATTTTATTGTGCTCTCTGAATATGTAGGAACATTGTTCTCTGATTAAGAAAGCTAATGAGTCAGTTCTGATACTTATTAGTTGTTTGATCCTATAAATCTTATTTTGCCTATCTTTAAAATGGCAAAACAATTCTCACAATGACATAAGATACAATATTCAATATGTACGGTACAAATACATAGTGTAGGATAAGCCTGTGAGAAATGGTTATTGTGTCAGTATCAATTCTTTCTAATCATCATTTGAATATACACAGAAAATTAAGCTGAGTGCATGTTTGAAAAGCCAGTTGATTTGGGTTTTCCACAAAAGACAGCAACTATATACTTTCCCATAGTTATAGTGATCTCACAACTGTGAATCATTTGTTCAGGTGGAAGTCACTGAATCCTTACAGAGAACTTTGTGAAACATCATAAGACATTTTATGAGAAATAGATAAGAGCTAAATATATGTGTTTGTTCTAAATCAGAAGCCACTCAGCATGACACACTAGCCTAGAAAATAACAGCAAGACCCCAAAAGCTAAAACATATTTATGAAACAAAGTCATAAAGTTGTGATAGCTTCCACCTTCTTTACACAGCTAGAGTTTTTCCTAAAGCTGCAGCAGGACTCATTCTCTGTAATATTTACAGTTACACTTGAAAGTGTGAAGCCCTATGCTAAGCACTGAATGTGAAGAAATTAAAGGAATGCCACTAACGACTTCAACTGCTGATGATCTTTTAGGAAGTAAAAGATTAACCTCAGAAAAATCAATTTAAAAGATTCCTAAGAGTACACAATTAATCAATATAAATTCATTAAAAAATGTGATATGCACTGAAAAATTTGCTACTTGGCTTGTTTAAAAACAAGGCTTAATTCACCCTGATGAGCATGCTGAATTTGAATCTGGTCTTTGTTTTGGTGAGAAGGACCTAAGCTGATACAGTAGCTAGGTTGAATGAACAAGATCAAAACTTGTAATTTATTCTAATTTTATCCACTGTGTCTACAATATATATTTTCCATAATTATCAAGTATGATTGATGAGACACTGGGTGGAAATAGGGGAAGAAGTAACCTATTTATTTATAATGATTATGATGTTATAAGGAACACATGTCATTAATTAAAAGTGTGTATCAAATTCACTAGGACAACTTTCTCAAGGGCTTAAATACCAAGGAGCTTGAGTCAGCAACCTTACTGAAAAACACTAGTATTAAGAAAGCATAATTAGTGCATAATCTACCAATCAAGTGTTCCCTGTTATGTGTCCTGCAGAAAAGAAAGGCAACCTTCCCTCTCATTCTGAAATTCTATGAGGCTCAGTAAAGTAAGCTACAGAAAATGTTTGAGCCAGCATTTGAATGCATACTCTACTTCTGTAGACCACTTACATCTCTGACCTCCAAGTTCTTTGATTGTTAAAAGTATAATTTTCATTTTACCCCCAGATGATAGTTTTTCTTCAGTTTCCAACAATTCTGCTCCTTACATGGGCTTTGGTGCAGGTGGTGGGGTAGTACCCACAGTTCTAAATGCAGGCAGGTGTTGGGTTTATCAGGCCTTCAGGAGAGCGACTCCTAATCACCCTCTGTGACTTCATATATAGCTTGGGATGCACGTGGCTTGGAAGATATTCCCTTTGAAAATGTCCTTGTCATCTGTTAACTTCTATTCTGTTTCCAGTGGTGAACTCCTTAATGGCCTTGTCCTCAAACAATGGGACAGTTTATGGAGCAAAAAGGATGCATGTGTCCACAGCACTTTCTAGTATGACAACTGTTGTTTCTGTTATTTTATTTTATTTATTTTTTGGCACATTGAAAGCAAGGACCTCAGAGAGAGCTGAGCTTCACCAGGGCACCAACTATTCTTAGCTCCAAAGTTAGTCCTAAAGATATCATGAATTAAATTCTGAACGCCATTACATAGGAAACCAACATATAAATATTAAATGAATGTAATAATTAAACAATATAGTACTCTTAAGTTGGTCTTTTAAATTTTCACTGATTCTGTCATAGAATGAGTTTGCATAAGGAGTGAGACGTGAGGTCACTCTCTCATTCACACTCTTCAAAATATTTTGACTCCTGTCTAAAAGATGAATATATTTTTCTCTTACTAACAAGTATTCACTGACATTCACACACACACAAGACACACATGTAATTTCAAAGATAAAAATGTGAGAAAAATGTCCAAACTAACTAGGTCTGATGTACCCTTATAAACTCCTTCTAACTCTATTCTGTGATTTCATTTTGAAAACATAACACTGTAATCCAAAAAGAAAAGCGATTTCATGAGCCAGCAATGGAATGAATCCTAAATTTTACAAGGCTTGACTCTGAGGTGTGATTTGATGGGCTCTGTGTTTCGAAAACCCTTAAAAGCCAATAATCCCTTCGAAGTATCAATTTTCAGTCATCTATGTTTGTGTCACTCCACAATCTTCCTCTATAAAGGCTTTGAGATTGCAGAGGGACTCATCAATGCCTACACAATGAGAGAATTCTTCTAAGTTATCTGCACAGTTCTGTAAACACAGCATCTTGGGAATAAGTATTTCCATTGGCGTGTCTTGATGAAAAAGGAAAGAAAAATCAAGAAAAGTTCCAGGACCCTGCGTAGCTTAGGGTGAGCCTTTATTGAGAGATCCTGACTCTTCAAGACAGAGATCAGGAGAAAGCAGCATGGGGAGCATGAACAAATTGCCAAAGATAATGTAAAGGTAATGATGACTTCATAAAACTAGACCTGAATTCAGAAAAATCTGAGTTTTTGTCAGTTTTCTGCCATTTAAATATCAAGGTTATCATAAACAAGTTAGTTAACTTCTGAGAAACTCATTATCTTCATTTGCTAAATATAAGAAAAAATTATGATATGCCTATATTTTACAATTTTTCCTGCTTCAGTGTGTTAATCATACATGTTTATGATATAGCTCATGACAGAGAACTTGGATAACTAGAATTCATGATTAAACAAAAAAATAAATATCCAAGAAATCATGCCACAATGGAAAATTATAGAAAGTATAGTTGATGAGATTAGAATTTTAGAAGGGTTTTAAAATTATACTTCAAATTATAAGAAAGAGAATCAATAAAGAGATGGCATATAATTAAAGTTGTATTTTACCAGAGAGAAAAACTGGAATTACTGAGTCAAGACAGCAGATTTTATATCAAAATTATTATCTACCATGGCAAAACTCCACAAGAAGATGAATCAGCACTAGTGTGCATATGAGTTGTGTGTGTGTGTGTGTGTGTGTGTGTGTGTGTGTGTACAGGGTGTTTCATATACAGGGTGTATGCACCCTGTTCTTCTGAACTAACATAATTAACTGATTATTATTTTTCCTGTGAGCATAAGCTAGGTAAAAATCTTCCTTAGCACAATTCTACAGATAATGAATAGAATGGATTAATTGTTAAATACAACTTAAAATCTACTTGATGTACTAGAACAAAATAATATCTATTTTGTTTAAACTAACCAGTCTATGATATCTGTGTGTTTTAGATAACTACAATGTATAATGTGTGTTTGTGTTTGTGTGTGTTTGTGTGTCTGTGAGAGAGAGAGAGAGAGAGAGAGAGAGAGAGAGAGAGAGATTCTTCTTCCTGATCTCCTTCTTCATATGAAATTCAGAGGTATTCACTGTGAAGTTTTGTGGAAGCCATACCTCCAAAATCTTGTTAAAATACTGAGAAATAAATCTGAATTTTTTTCAGTGTTAATCACATGCCCCCAAAATTAAAAAAATAATAATAGCATTATTCTTCATGAAATAAAAAAATTAAGTGATAAAGAATTGTTCTGTGTAAAAATCATTTAATGACCTACAACACGAACAAAAATTTTCAGAAATTTTACAAATGGACATGTAGAAGAAATATATCTTAACCAAGCTATAGAGAATTGTGTACAAATGAAACTCTAGTTCCCAAAAACTAAGAGCAAGGACCCAAAACTTATATGTATCTAAATAATTGAATTAAAATGTAAAAATTATATTGTGTTCAAATAATAAAATTTCAGTATTTGCTCTTTTTAAAAATTCTTTTATTTGTTTTAAGTATTTATTCATGACAGTAGAATGTATTCATGCACTTTGATATATCATATATAGATGGGATATAATTTCTCATTTTTTCATGCAGTCACATATATACATAAAGCAATGTCTGTTTCATTCTACTATCCTTCCTATCACCACATCCCATTCCTTCACTTCCCTCTACCTAATCTAAGGCAACTCTATTCTTCTCTAGTGCCCCCTGCCTTATTGTGAATTAGCATCTGCATATTTTTTTGGGGGGGATTGGCTTATATTGCTTAGCATGATGTTTTCCAACTCCATTTATTTACTGGCAAATGCTGCAATTTCATTCTTCTTTAAAGCTGAGTAATATTCCATTGGAAAAAAGTAAATATATATTTCTTTATCCATTTATCTATTGAAGGACACCTAGGTTGGTCCATAGTTTAACTATTGTGAATTGAGCTTCTACAAACATTGACATAGCTGCATAACTGTAGTATGTTCATTTTAAGTCCTTTGGGTATAGACCGAGGAGTGGGATAGCTGAGTCAAATCGTGGTTCCATTCCAAGTTTTCTGAGGAAATTTTCAGTACCAACAGTGTGAGTATACTTGTTCCCCCACATCCTCGCCAACATTTATTGTTGCCTGTATTCTTCATGATTGTCATTCTGACAGGAGTGAGATGAAATCCCACACTGCACCTACAAGTTCTGGCTGGAGTCCCCAGACAGAGGCTCTTGTGGTGGTAAACTTGCTGGCACCTGGGCCCCAGGCACTAGCTGGCTTCCCCAAATTGATGTGTTCTCGTGCAATCAAATCTGGAATCACCCCTACTGCAGACCTGTAGGTGGTAGTAGCAGTAGTAGTGGTGGTGATTGGTGGCAGCAGGCAGAGGTTCAGCACTAGGGATAGTGAAACAGTGTCAGTGGCAGCTGCAGTGGTGAACTGCGGTTGTGGGCGTGGCATCACCAGGGGATCTCTTGGGGACAGCCAGTGGTGTCTTTGTTAGCAGCAGTGGTGGCTGCAGCTGCATTGGCAGCAGCACCCAGAAAGAAGACCTCCAGGTGATGTTGGGGTTAGCAATAGCAATATCAGAGGCAGTGGCAATGGCGGTAGTGGTGCTTGGAGAAGAGACTTACCAGCATAAGTGGCAGCTACATCAGAGGTAGCATCAGAGGGAGTGGTGGCCCTGCCCAGAGGAAAAAAAAACAGTGTTAGCTCTTTAACATAATTGTTGAGAGCCACAGCCGAGTTGGAATGGCCCCCCTGGCATTTTGCCAGAAGTATTGGTTGAGAGGTGAGCCATTAAAATGATGCTGGATTGATTCAATTGTATATTAGACCTTTACTGTCTGGTAATAGGATGGCTCTTGCTGCATGGGCGCCCTCTACTTTGGAGTTCCCGTTGAGTTCTCCAGGGTTCCGAGAGTGAGTGCTCCGGCACAGCCTGGGGGAGGGAGTTCCAGTTGGTGTGTGATGTGTTCCTGGAGGAGCTGCTTGGGTGGCGTTAGGGAGAGTTCTACCCATAGTTTAGTATTAGCTACTTGAGTAATCAAAGGAAAAAAACACTTAACTCATTTTTAAACAACTCTACTTGAACTAACTCTACTTGAACTTCTTCATTTTTTAAGTACTGCTTGCTCTTCATTTGTGTCCCTTGTTGTTTCAAATACTAGTTTAATTCTATGTAAAATTACTTTAATTCCTTCTATGTCATTTTTCCCCCATAATCAATGACATCAACTAGGTACAGACAATAGAAACAGCACTGATTTTGGAGGGCAAAAGAGCTTAATTAATTCACTAAATTAACTGGTACTATTTCCAAGGATGTTGGTAAGCAGCTTAATTCCCTTAATTCTGACTTCTCTCATAAATAACACAGGGTAAAGAATTTCTCATAGAAGTGACATGATCATAAGTAAGAAAACATTTTAATCTCCCAGCATTTTTCTAGTCATATAGGAGTCTCACTATAAATAAAGATCCCTTCTTTTATTGATTTCTATATTACAGTGCTTCAGCAAGTGCTCAGGGAATTCCTCACCTGTGAATGTGGTTCAGAAGAGCAGCCTATATCCAGGATAAAAGATAATGAGCTCAGGTACTCAATTTCCCATATTGCCTTTCTTTAGGGGTGAATAAGTATAAGCCCAACAATTATACAAGAAGGGGTTAGGCTAATGGAGAATCAATTCCATGGTGGCCATAACAGTGGTAGGCCACTCATGTTTGCAGAACAGTAACTGTTCAAGTGCTGGCGTTCAAGATGCAGCAATTAAGGGAAAGCCTACAGTGAAATATTGACTCTAATCTGCATAATAGCACAGCATTCAAGGAAGGCAGTATTTAAATTTTCAGAAAAAAAAAGTCTAATTCAAACTTGGTCTTGCATTTTAGAAGTTTTTTTTGACGCCTATTATTTGAGCGCTTATTTTACTAAATCAAGTACATTTGTGAGTTTAGTATTTTCTTTTAAATGCATTTTTTTAACTTTTCAAAGTGTATCATTCTCCTAATTTCTTTAAAGTAAATTCATCTCAATCTTTCTCATTCATACTTTTAATAAAATAAAAGGATAAGAAGACAAATGAACAGGTATCCTATGCCTTATAGTCTTTTAGTTTTCCTACCTGGTACATAAGAATCAGTGTAAATATACAGTTTGGGAATAAACACTAAACTGATGATCAAATGAACTGATTCTTGCCCGAGGTCTATAACAACCTGTTGAAGAACTTGGACATGTGGATTTATTTATTCTTTCAAGTTTCTTTTATTTACATTTGTTTAAATTTGCAAGTAAACTAAAATTATGGGGCTTTCTTAAGGGCTCTTTCAAAGTCTACTGTAGGGACTTCCTGCATAAGAATGCTTATTTAATGATTAACAAAATTTCTTTACTTCAATCCAAGTGTACTGTCCTAGCTAATAATACAAAAAAAAAAAAAAAAATCACAGCCAAGCATGGTGGCATACACCTGCAATCTCAGCAGCTCAGGAGGCTGAGGCAGGAGGATCATAAGGACAAAGCCAACTTTAGCAATTAGTGATACCCTAAATAACTCAGTGAGTTCCTGTCTCTAAACAAAATATTTTTAAAAGGTCTGAGGATGTGGTTCAGTGATTAAGTGCCCCTGAGTTCAATCTCTGGTGAAAAAAAAATTACAGATTTCTGTCATGGTAAAAACCTGAAATGGGTACTTTCACAGAACAGATACTGAAAGATCACTTTCAGAGACATAATATGCCAAATACATTATATCAATGTGACTTTAAGTTGAATATTTAATTAATTTAATTTATTGGCAAAAATTCTAAATAAAATTCTGGCAAATTACATAAAAAAGCATATTAAAAAAATAGTGTACCATGATCAACTGGGGTTCATCCCAGTGATGCAAAGTTGGTTCAACATATGGATATCAATAAACGTAATTCATCTAGACTTAGAGGTAAAAATCATATGATCATTTCAATAGTTGCAGAAAAAGCAATCAATAAAATACAATACCTTTTAATGTTAAGAACACTAGAAAAACTAGGGCTAGTAGAATGTACTTCAACATTGTAAAAGCTATCTATGCTAAAGTCCAAGGCCAATATTATTCTAGTGGAGACAGATTCAAAGCGTTTCCTCTAAGAACTGGAACAAGACAGGGATGCCCTCTCTTACCACTCCTATTCAAAATAGTCCTTGAAACTCCTTCCAGAGCAATTAGACAGACAAAAGCAATTAAAAGAATACAAAATACAAAAAAAAATGTGCTGTATAAGTGTAATAAGGATTGTAATGTATTCCACTGTTGTTGTGTATTTAAAAAAATAATAAAATCAATAAAAAACTTTTAAATTGAAAAGATAATAAAAAAAAGAAATTGAAGAACTGAAACTATCACTATTTGCAACAACATAATTCTTTATTTAGAAGATTTGAACAACTCCACCAGAAAACTTGTAGAATTAATAAATGAATTCAGCAAAGTAGCAGGATATAAAATCAACACTCATAAATCAAATGCTTTTCTGTATATATCAATGATGAACTCCCAGAAAGAGAAATCAGGATAACTACTCCATTCATAATAGCCTCAAAAATATAAAGTACTTGGGAATCTATCTAACAAAAGAGGTGAAAGACCTATACAATGAAAACTACAGAACAGTAGAGAAAGACATTCAAGAAGACCTTAGAAGGTAGAAAAATCTCCCATGTTCTTGAATAGGAAAAATTGATATTATCAAAATGGCCATACTACCAAAAGCATTATACAGTGTTTCTTATGATGTGATGCAGTAACTACTACTGGTGAATTTGTTACATGAATGTGAGCTTCTGGTCAATATTCAAATAATGACTATATTTGAAATGGCTGTCAAGATTATATTAAAAATACCCAAAATTATAAAACTAAATTTCTCTTTTGGTAATGTAGAATACTTTTGTCTCTAAGCAGAAAAATTATAAGTTAATATTTCAGTTAATTCCTAACAACTTAAGACATTTTTTTCTGCTTTATCCATGTAAGAAGAAATGTTCGCTGCATATATATATAGATAAACATATCTCTATCCTTATATACTACTCTAAAGGTCAATCAAAATGAAAAACTTGCTAGGACAGGTGGCACGTTGTGAGTTCAAAGCCAGCCTCAGCAAAAGCAAGGCACTAGGCAACTCAATGAGACCCTGTCTCTAAA
The DNA here is from genome assembly GCF_048772815.1 of Callospermophilus lateralis. NCBI lineage: Eukaryota > Metazoa > Chordata > Mammalia > Rodentia > Sciuridae > Callospermophilus > Callospermophilus lateralis. Next base: position 69,339,105 of record NC_135318.1, on the reverse strand, counting down.
TAAATACAAAGTAGGACTGGGGATGTGGCTCAGTGGGCAAGTGCTGCTGAGTTCATTTCCTGGTACCACCCCCACCCCCCAAAAAAAAAGAAAAAGAAAAACATTTTTATCTTATAAGCTGAAAGAAATAAAAACTTTATTTCTCATTTTTTTTCTACAAATCCTTCTAAAATAATCCCAGTGATAACTAAATGTGTGAAATACTTTGGGGAAAAGACCTAGTTATTTGCTTCTAAGAAGTAGAATATGGAAAAAAATAATAGTTTATCATTTTCAAGTTTAGTTCAACAAACATTGAACATTTTTAAAAAAATTTTTCCATTTTCCTCCATCTCTTGCCTTCTTATACTTTTCTCTCTCCCTCCTGCTCTCTAATGCTTGCTTGGTCTCCAGAAGGAGACCTGCCCAAAGGAGAGGTCATAGGTGAAAAGAAACTGAGGACAGCCTTGGTGGACCGAGGACTGAGGACCTAATTCTAACAGACTATGAGAGATGCAAACATGGTACCAACCACCATGTGAGTTAAATTGAAAATGGATCTTTCCCAAATAAACCTTCATCAAAACTGCAGTACAAAATGACAGTTTGATTATAGCCTCCACAGAGACCCAGGGCCAGATAATCCAGAGAGGTCTTTCCCAAGAATTCCCAGTTCTTAATAGGTAGGGGAATGATGTTGTTTTTGCCAAGCTAATTAATTCATTCCTTTTGCTATACTGATTACTGACATGTGGCAGAAAAAACAAGTACACACTCAAATTGCCAACTGTAGCATTATATGTTATGCTATGACCTTTATTTCTTAGCTTAAAGAAATGCACATTAAGACAAGTTGGCACTAGTAATAAAAAATATGTTCAACTATTAATTATCACATATGTGTTCCTACATTATGCAGTCATTGCTCGATTTCTGAAATATTTACTAAATTAAAATTTAAATCTGAGTATTATTTGAAGATTTAAATATCTGACTATTTATTTATTATTATTATTTTTGCATCTATGATATAACAAAGCAAATTGCAGTTCTGAGTTCTGAGAGAAAATAAAAGCCAGAACCCTTATTAAGTCAACATTTGCATAAATCTTATTCAAATTCTCAAATGATGAGAAAAGTTTTCAAACTCATTTTTATAATTTTTCCAATCCTGCTTCCACTATGGCTCTTTATGGGTCCTTTTTCTTTTAAGTTTTTTTGAAACTTTTTGTCTTTATTGCCTCTAAAAGTGCCAGGTCCATCAAGGTCTTGAAAAAATTGTGAAAAATAGATATTCCATTTTATATAATGGAATTATCTATTAAAATCTGCTTGAAATAATTACCATTGATTAGTGAGGAAGGCTGATAGAGTTTTAATGTTTCAAAGCAAGTGATAAGTGTAATATGATCCAGGGATCAAACTAAGTGAAAGTGACTGCATTTTATAGCCTAATATTGGTAAATGCTTCCATGGATTATTTAAAGATGTTAAATCTGAGGATCTTGGGAAGGAAAGAAATCTTTCTAGTTAACCAGCTCTAAAAAGATCAACTCCACAGCTAACTTAAAGTCAGCATCTTTGTCCTAAATTCTGAAGAAAAGTAGTGAAATGTCATAATTTAATTATAGCCTTAGTTAATATACTAAAATAACAGTGGTCCAAGGAAATTATTTTGATATGTGCAATGGCAACCCATCATAGCTAGGAACACTTTTTATCAATGGGTCTGAAAGGACGAAAGGAGTCAAACATAAATACAAATATGGAGGAAAAAGACCAGAGCTTCCAACATGAAGGAATGGTAGTGTTAATTTAGGCTTAGGATTACTCTATTCAGTAAGGGTCCTGCCTCTTATTGCATACATTAGAAAGAACTAATAGTAAGCAGTCAGCTTGTGTAAAAGAATATTGAAAATACCAAACTATCAACATATTTCCTAAGAGTTCATGGCAAAATTAAAAGCAGTCAAACCTTCAAGGTAGAAGCAAGTACACACTCAAATTGCCAACTAGGAACATAATATTGATACCTAGAAGCAAACTAGAAATTTTGTTGTTTTTGCAGAGTAACAGCATAAAACCAGTAGAGGGAGGAGTAAAAAGAAGATATTCCAATCAAGTTGTATTTGGAATGCCACAGACAATCAGTGGAGAAAACTCTCATGCAGAATTCTTAAAAAGAATTATTAATAAGAATAATGCCATTATCTTTGTTGTTAATTTGTTTTGCTTTGTTTGGGTTGACTGTATATAATGTTTCAGTCTATGGGGAATTGATAAACATATTTTTTAATTTTTTTTCAGCCTGAAAACAACATTATGAAAAAAATGATAGAAGACATATACTTTATCGTTATTAGAAAATGAATGAAAAAAAAAGACTTCAGAGAAGTTATAGAATTTATTGAAGAGAACATTGCAAGACAATTGAGGCACCAATATTTAAAACCTAATAGTCTGATACAAATCTCTCCTGTAATTTTCAAATTTGTTTCAATTATGTGGCAAATACACATTGTGTATCTGTGTGTTTATTCACACATTCGAATACCATAACTTTTGGTATAGATCTTTCATTCATTTTTTTATTAGAATTGTTATTTTTCTATTAGTGTTCCTTTTGGAGGGAAGTAATGATGGTTGCCTATGTTGGTGTCAATGACCCAAGTAAGTAAAGCTTTGTTCTCTACAATCTTTATACTCTTGAAAAAATTGTGAAAAATAGTCTTATTAAACTATATTTGAAACTAAATACAAAATGTTGTTACTTCCTATGGGAAACAATTTTACCAGGGCAGACAATAGTATTGAAAAATTATCTGGCAGCCCTGGTTTGAAAGAACAAAAAATAAACAATTCACAACTTCTACAAATAGTAATCACACATCAGCAATACCTAGTGGAAATGTAAAATAACATTATTAAGTTGGAAATAAAATATGTTCAGATTTCACTGGACTCACCAGTAGAATATGGCCTTTGTTAGCAAGCTTTTTTGCACTGTGACTACAATACTCATAAAGAAAAATCTAGAACAGGGAAAATTCATTTTGGCTCATGGTTCTAGACATTTAGTCCATGGTCTGCTGGGTCCATTCCTCTAGGCACAAGGTGAGGTAGCAAAAATCATGGTAGAAGAGCATGACAAAGGGAATCTGTTCCCCTCATGGCAGCCAGAAAGCAGAGAGAGAGGAAGGGGCTACAAGGAAGTGAGCCCTACAGGTCATACCCCTAGTGGCATACCTCCTCCAGTCACACCTCATAGTCCCTTCAAATTTACAATGTATTGATTAGGTTATGACCCTCACTATCCAATAATTTTACCTCCAACATTCCTAGAGGTAGGCAGGAGGTTTTGAGGACTTCTGGTATCCAAACAAAAACACGACTCATGAACCAGGTTTATGGGGTACAGAGGGGCAACTTAGAACCTATTTCAAATGCAGAGAAGCTGGTAATCAAGTTTGGTAGATTTGAAGTGATGCTAATGTGATTCATGATAAAAGAAAAAGCATGTCTTTTTATGGATACTTTGAGTTTCCTGTTAATAGAAACAAGAAGAGCGATGCCATTATCTTTGTTGTTAATTTGTTTTGCTTTATTTGGGTTGACTGTGTTGATTGGAAAGGGGGTATTAGAGTCTACGTTTGAACTAACTTCCCCTCATTTAAATTGGTGACTAGAGATGTATGTATTCAAGATAATACTGTCTGTGTTTTCATGTTCATAATTTTTTTCCTTTAAACACACAGGCCATGAAATCCATTTTATCTTACTCTCAGATTGGCATTTTCAGTATTTTCAACACTGTGTGTGTGTGTGTGTGTGTGTATGTGTGTGTGTGTGTGTGTGTGTAGTTCTGAGGAGTGAGCCCAGGGGCATGCTATGGTTGAGTAAAACCCAGATCTTTTAATTTTTTTTTCATTTTGAGATGGGATTTGCCAAGGAAGCCTGCTTTGAACTTGAGATCCTCCTACCTTAGTCTCTTCAGTTGCTAGAACTATGAGTACTGCCACTACACCAGGTTATTTTCAACAATTTTTATCCCCAAATAAGCATTGCATTATTTTGACATACCTTTGAAGAATCAATACTCAAAATATGAACTGAGTCTGAGGTTAGGTTGATCCTCTTCCCCAAGACTTCATATACTACCTACACTTTAGGACAACAGTCTAAAATGGAATAATTAAAGATCAATTTGTAAATGGGGTATTTGTTATACTAATACAATAAAAATATAATGCAAAACTTGATGATTTTTATCTTTTTAAAGCATAGTCATAATTCCTGTATAAGATCAACAATACAGAGGTAAGGTTGATTTTGCCATATGATATTTGGGTAAACTAGACACTTAAGGTTTCAGATGCTTGCTGAAATTCTCAGAGAGACAGCAACAACCAGCAATGACATTTTATGACTCCATGTTTTACATGTTCATCTCCATAAGAAATCAATTTGCAAACTAGTAGGACAATGCTCTGATATACTTGCACTGTTTTCATTATAAAGGCATGAATGAGAGGGGATTGAATTCCCAAGAGTATTTCTAGGTGATGCTATGAGTTACAGTTGAATGTAATGAACCCACAATCATCTCACTCAGCTAAGTGAAGATATTTGTCCCTGACTTGGCTTCTATTGTCCTTATAGGTAACTTATAAAAGTTATAGAAGAATAAAGATGTCTGTAGTTTCTGGGGAGACAACAATAAGTAGTGCTTGTACCATACTTTGCAGATATGAGCAAGTCCAGGGAATCTTGTCTGCAGATTATTTGTTTATAAATATTCTTCTTAGAAAATTTAACGAGTTAGTCAAATCCTTCTGAAGTCATACTATTTATACAATGTGATGCTAGGGTTTCATTAGGATTACCTCTTCTAAATGAGCTAATCAATTTATGTCACCTCAGTTTTCTTTTAGCTTATAAATACTATGTTCACTCAGAACTACTGATGAGTCCCACCTAAATTTCCCATAGAATTTCACTGGAAATGTACATTTGGACTTTAGAAGAGCCCTATTGTTTTTATACAAGATAAATCAATTTGGTATTCATTGAGGCTCATCTGCAAGCCCACAGAACTCCTTACCATCCTTCAACTGTCCATTTGATTTTATTCCTCATTTCTAATGACACCACTTTCCTCTTAACCTGGAATCTCATTTGCTTTCCCCCAACTACTCTTTAAGAGCAAGCTAAAATGCAATCTCCAGAAAATAAAACTCTTATCAGTGCAGTTTTCTGTTTTAGCTTCTTATTTTTTTTTCCACATGAAATCCTGTCAAATGATAATCATTTGCAAAACATTATGTTAGACACTTTTTAGGAATATATATGTGTGTGTGTGAATGTAAATACATATGTACATATACACGTATACATAAATATATATACACAATATATGTATATATCTATGTGCATATACTTCTTCACAGACAATACAATTAGTAAATGATGGAGCCATAATTGGAACAGAGTAAAAATTGAATTTTGTACACCATTTTTGTGTGTCTCAGACCTATTACTTCAGGGTATTTTCACCTTTAAACATACGATTTTTGTGGGATTGGTATCTGTGTTTCTTTTGCATACATTTGAGAAACTTCAAAGATGGACAAATGTTTGTTTAGTTGTAATATACCTTAGAGAAAGTGGTATATCTTTAAGATACATGACAAGAATAAGAAATTTTCATTTCATTTTTTATTTTTTGGGTGTATGGGGATTGAACTTAGGGGCACTTGATCACTTAGCCACATCCCCAACCCTATTTTGTATTTTATTTAGAGGCTGGGTCTCACTGAGTTTTTTAGTGCCTGCTTTTGCTGGGGTTGGCTTTGAACTTGTGATCCTGCTACCTCAGCCTCCCGAGCCAGTATGATTATAGTGTGTCACAGCACCCAGCAAGAATAAAATTTGATGTGACAGTGTTGATGATAATGGGCTATATCTGTGGGTGCCTTTTGGGTTTGAAAGGTGAGTAGGGAGTTTTTCTGCTCAAGATAACACAAGGTAGAACTAGATTCAAGTTATTCATGGTGTAAATTTGCAAATAGTGATACACAGCACCAGGAAATAACTTATATCAGAAAAAAAAATACTTAAAGTAGGACTTTAGATAGAATCTAAGCTGCATTTTTCACTGAACTGCATAGGAATACTCATTGTGTGCTTCATATTTCCTGAAAATAATTTGCTTTCCTTTTTATCACCCCTCAGATGGAGAAGCAGGAAATAGAATAGAATTTTAAGTGAGAAACTAAAAGGGTTATATCCTAGAGAAGAGTTACTCTTCAAATGGCTGAAAGGGAATGCTAATCATGATGCCCAGAAGAAGGGACATTTGTGTCTATATATGAGCCAAGTCAGCATCATGTCAGTTCACCTGAAGGACAGAGAAAAGGTTCAGGAACTACAATGATTGATACTCAGCTAAACATGTCAAACATGCCTGGGTTGTGTTTCCTTTGTTGTTGTTGTTGAATAGATATTCCATACCCCCTCTCCCCATTTTAACACAGAAGTGAAGGTAGAAGTTTTTATTCCTAAATCATTGTAAAAGAGGGTTCATATAAATAGAGACTTTATGGAGAAGAAACACACTTGTGCAACCATATATAGATACCATTTTTACTGGATTATTATTAAACACATATTAGAGTATTGCAAATCATCCCCATAAACACTGCAATGAGTGTAAAATGGTGTGCAATCACAGAGGATCTCTCTAGCAAGATTAATATCAAACTTATTTAATGCATTGTGTCCTGTACTCTCTGGCTTGCAGAAAGATCTTTTGGTAATTTAAAAACATCATTATAGGCACAGAAACATAATAATTAAGCAGATCTTCAGCATAGTCCTAATAAATGCCATGAAGGACTACATTTTGAGAATAAATTAGGCTTAGACAAATCATAAATATTGTTGGAAGAGGAGCATCTTTTCCCTATTCAAGTCAAGATGAAATACTTCTCATTCGAGAAACATGATTTGAGGGAAAAAGACAAAGATAGCAGTAAAGAAAAAAATATTAATCTAGCTAATGGCTATCTTGAAAAGTTAGAAGTACAAAGAACCTTGAAGTTGATATTGCCCTTAATTCATAGTCACTGGAGCATGAGAATCCTAGAACTAATGTAGCCTCACAGATACTTAGGATTCTGCCAGGCTCCATTCAATACTAATTAAAGTTCTTTCAATGACAGGGTCATCGTGCTAAAACAGACCTTGGTTTTCAAAAAAGATAAGGAGCTGGCATTTCCAACTGAGCATTCAGACTGGGCTCCTGAAAATCTGCAGACATTATGTTCATTAGGTGTACAGGAAAGCAAGACAAATCTCTTCTGCTTTGCTCCTGCTTCCACTGTTTCCCCATTGCTAAGCACTAATTTAGGGCCAGAAGGTTGGGAGGGTTACCTTCTGTGAATCAATAAAAAAGAAAAAATGTCTGATTCCAAAGGTCAAATGGTCATTATAAATAAAATTTCTTGGAATTAAACAGACTGGAAACGAGTCCTGAACAGTTGACTGAGGACAACTTCTTCAGCCCAGCAGCATTAACCTTGATAATGATTCTGAATGTTAGTTCCTACTTGGCACTTGAGGTTGCTTAAGTAACCATAAAACATATAAGGAAACAGGCATTGGAAAGGGGGGATAAGAATATTTGTCTCTTTCCGTGCTTAACAGAATCAATTGTTAGTCATCATTTGGGTTATACTTGTCAGGGTATTAGACAAAATCACTTCAAGTTTAGATCTTACCAACTCAAAAGATTTTGTCTTAATAATTAGCATTATACTGTATCTAAATTTTCATTGTAGTTTATTCTTTTCGTACCAAAAGTAAATGATTAAAAGTTGCCTTTTAAAGACACCCACAGATACGAAAGTGATGCTACATTAATGAGTTATAATTTACATGTTGGCATTCTCAAGGCAATAACTTTTGCTAATAGTTTATTTAGATTCTAGAGGATGTAAAGGGAACCCAAAGAGAATAGGCATTAGGCAGCTATGATAGACTTTCAATAGTTTTTATGATTGATCATAAAATATCCAGGATGCAGGAGGATAAAGAACACCCCAAAATATGAAGACAATATTAGATAAATTGCTAATGAAGCACAAATTAATCTTAATTCAACAACTTTCCCAACATTCCACTCATTTCATCTGCATTAAATATCCTCAATTTAGATTCCTCTAGAAGATCTAGCAGCTAGTAAAACTTAATTTCGTATCCTAGATTGATCAACTTAAAAAAAAAATGGTGAAGTACTAAGAGGTTGAGATGCTTTATTTTTCAACTACTTCTAGAGGATTCTTTGTCATTTAATTATGATTCATTGGTAAGTCCTGAAAATGTAAGCTCACACACAAAAAACAAATGAACAACAAAGAAAAAAAAAAGAATTGGAATAGTGACTGGTGCTCAAACCCCTATATAAATTTCCCTAAAAGAAAACATATTTCCTCTGAATAGAAACCCCAAGAAAATATAGGCTTATATTCCCCATGTTTCTATGTGTATTTGGAAAACTTGATTGTTAGAGATTTCTTTGTTATACCAGATAGACATCTCCTTCCTTTTATCCTTAAACTATCAGTCCAAAAACTCTGGAGAGATATAGATAAAAGGCAAAATCTTTCTTCCAAATAATAAAACTTAGATGATGTAAAAATAAATTTCCCCATGAATGTTCTTTAATCAATAAAAACTTTTTTATATGTAATGTATTGATTTCTTTTCTATGCTGATTACTCCCCTGGAACACATTCCAGTCTGTCAATGTCATGATTTAAAATGTGATGTCCAGAGCTAAGTTCAATAGAACAGATATAGAATCATAAGAGCAAAGTACTGTATTTTTGTGATACACACTTTAGACATAATATTTGTCTTCAGGCAGTCTCTGATTGTGTCAGACTTTGAAATTACAATATAAAATTTCTCAAATTGTATTTCCTGGCGTCTAAGACTTGATGTATTTTTGATACATGAACACATTAAAGTAATATTATATGATTATCTGATTTAATAAATTATAACCCATCTTTTTTCCATTAAATGTAGACTCCAGTTCATTATTCTAATGCATCTGTCCTTTGCATCTGTGAAAGTCCAAGTTACTAACAATCTCCCTCGCCTGTTCTTGTTCACAAACTTGAGAAACTGGAAGAATAGATGAATGCTCCAGAACTCAGATCAGAGATCAAATTCACATCTCATCTCTTACTAATTATGTCATCTGAGCCTTTGAACTTCATTTCTTCATCCCTGGTAAAATAGTCACTCAATTCATGGCATTCTTGTGAGGATTAAAATTAATTACATAAAGTGCTTAATGCAATTTCTAACCTAAGGACAGGTATTTTAAGTAGCCATCATTATCATCATCGTTATTATTGTTTTCATTTAAGTCATTGATAACAATAAATACAAATTCATATCCTACAACTGGAGTTCATCAATCCATTTGGAACAACCAAGCTGTTTCACCTAAATCCATTTGCTCAATTATTCATAAATACTTATTACCACCCAGTTAATCTACTTAAAATTTAATGCCATTTCATGTAAAACTGTGCTTGGCAATTAAAATACCCAAGGTCACTTTATCAAAATTCAAATAATTTTAAATAGTTTTCCTGCTTTCTTATTTTTCACATAGTTTTAATTTTTAATAGAAGATATTTTATTTCTTTCTAAGACTTATCTAGGAGTCAGATGTAACAATAATTCATCAGTAATAAATTTCAATATCCATCATACTTGTAGGCACTGGATATAATACTAAATTTTCTCTGGTGCGGACATCAGTGAACAATCCATTTCCCCATCTTTCTGGAGGAATCTCTAATCATACTCTAAAATGGTGGAAGGCTCAGAAACTATGTTTTTATGGAAAACTTAGTGTATGTGACCTTGATTTGGCCAACTACTGAGCACTGGCTTACACCTGTAAGAAGTATGGCAAACTTCTTGTTTGGACTCTGGGCCACAAGGTCCATACTACAGGATGCCCGTCCACAGAAGGGGACTGCTTATGTACTTGCTGTCATGGCCTGTGCCCAGAGACCCCATCCACCATGACAGTACCCACATCTTTGAGGCCCCAAACCGCTGCAAGATGGGCCACTTGCACTGCCCGTTCCATGTGATTCTGGATCATGTCCTGCTTCTCTATGTGGTTAAGAACAGCCCACCTTGGATGCTTTTCTTCATAGAAGGACATATGGCAGTGGGCCTAAGCCTCCTTAAACTGACCCCTGTACAGCACTAGAGGGGCTGCCCCAGGTCTATGGGGATCCACATCAACCTCAGGAGAAGCTCCGTCAGAGAGCTTGTGCTGGGAGCCAGCCTCTCCAGGCATAACATTATCTCCAGAGTGTGGGGTTGCTGGCATTTTGGCTACACTATTGCTGGCATATGGCTACACTCCACCTATTTGAGGTGATCCTGAGCAGGCTAAAGGTGGATGAAGAGGTGTGAGGATCACAGGAGCATAGGCCAGCACTGTCTCCACATCCCTAGACTGCTCTGTCAGGGCCAGGAGGATTTGCCACTGAGCTGATTCACTCTGGGCTTCGGCTTCCTCATGACTGTGTTGTTTGGCAAGGCCGAGGACAGGCTCCAGTCCCACCAAGGTTGACTGTGGTCCAGAGATCCCAGCAGAACATGATGAGTCAACTGTGGCAGGTATGGGTGAGCCTGAGGAGTTCATCCCAGGAGGTCATGGCTACAAGGCCCCACAGGTCTCTGAGGCTCAGCTTGCCATATCTGGAAATCTCTACTTCTGGAAATTTTGGTATTTTCCACATATTAAAAAACATTTTTTTAAAAGATGTACACTTCAACAACTTTCTCTTCTCTTCTCTCTCTCTCTCTTTCTCTTTCATTAGCACCTTTTTTATTTCTTTCATTTTTCTTTGTCTTCAATGACATTTCAGTAGTTTTTTCCTGACATAATGTAATCTTGTTTTGTCTTGAGTTTAATTATATTGCATTTCTTCCTCATTTTCCTATATATTAATTTTTGAGGGTTTTTTTTGTATTGTATATTCACTTATTTTAACAGTACTCCTTAGTGATTTATGAGGATATTTCATTCAATTTCAAGTATTGCTTTACATTTTTTTAGCTTCATGTTCAGATTTCTAGAAAGATTTTTCAACAGCAGAATCATTTTAATTGTACTTTTTTACTGTCATTTTGTGTAAATGTGTTCTTCATTTTCTCATTCTGTTCATTTCATTAACAAAATTCTTGGTTTGATCTCCCTCTTCTATCCATTTTCTTCTTTTGCAGATTGTTTTCTGTGGCACTAATGGTGGTAAAACAGAAATGAAGGCTTGTCTTGTCTTGTTTCTCTTTCATTTCTGCCATATTCTTTGGTTATCACAAAATATTAATTTCCTTTAAATAGTTATCTGTATGTCACTTCCTTCCTTATATAGTTGATTGCCTCCAAGAACATGTTACTCAAAGGCTGCATATCCAAAGTCACACACGTTAAAGCCATTTTCTTGCAGCTAGTCTTAAAAATCACCACATTTCCTCCTATGTTCAGTATTTTGACATTTATCATCATTCTGCTTTTGTTTGGAGGGGATGATGTGATTGTACTTCTGATCCTATTTTTCTCCTTTGTATGGGATATTTTAAATCTCCCTGTTCACAGTTTTGCAGTAATAGAAGTCTGAAAATAATTCTTATGGTATTTCTTCTTTTCCCTGTTTTTGCTCACAGGTGATTTTAGGGGTCTGATATTTCTTGCTTCCCTACTATACCAAAGTTGTACACTCTATTTATGTTTTTTATAATCTCTTAATATATTTTACATTTTGAGGTATGTAAGTAGGTGTGAAGTATTAAAAATACTACTTACAAATATTTAAAACAAGTATTTCACACAGACTACAAAGATAAAAAGCTCTTCCTTTAACATGAGCATATTTTCAACATCACAATTCAACAGTAATATACAAATTCAAACCAGTGAGTAGTACAAATATGTCATATTATCTAAAATTAAAAATATCGGACAATTCCATGTGTTGCTGTATATATAAAACAATCTGAACTTTAATTTCCTAACCATAGAAGAGCAACTTGATAAGAAAACTCTAGGACAAATACTACAAATTCTATTCTAGTTGTATTATATAACCTACCGATTCACTTCATGTTTTAGAAGCAACAGAAACATCTACAAGATTTTATGTTCCATTAATATTCTTGTTAGCCAAAAAAAAAAAATCGAAATAACTCCACACATTCATTCAAATTAGAAAAGGCAAATGAATTGTGTATATTATCAAACAAATAAATACTATACAGAAATGGGAATAAATAAGATAAATCTATTGACAGCAACATGAGTGAATGAAATAAATTAAATATGTAGCAAAGAAGCCAAATACAGTGAAGTCCATGAATTTAGATCACTCTATATAATGTTTATAAGCATACACACATAATTTTTACTGTTAAACATCACAATAATGGTTATATTTAGAGAAGCAATAGTCAATAGGAAAAGGAATGATTTTCTTCTGTGCTTGCAATATTTAGTTTCTTTTTCACAAAAGCTTTCTAATTAGGTGCATGCATGTTATGAAATGATTTTTTCATCTCTATAATTTTATGTTTTTATATATGTATTTTATTCTTCATCACAATATTTAATCAAAAAATAGTACATTTGGCTAAAATATGATGAATTATCCTTTAATGTACTTTTATATATTTCTTAATATGTTTGAACACTTTTTATATAGATTGAAATATAATTATTTTTCTAACTTCCTCTTTGCCCAGTTTAATTTTAAGTCATGTTATTTTGTTAAAGTACTCTGTAAAACTTCCTTACACTTTATTCTTGGGAATAGAATGTAAAAATATGGAATTTTTGATCCTTGAAAATTTATCATTTGTTTAACAAAATCAACCAGGTTTGAAATTTTATTAGAAGACTTTAACTATACATTCAAAGCCTTTATTATTTATAAAGAAAATAATTTTTTCTACTTTTTTTGCAATAGTTTTTGAAATTGAATTTTTGACCTGAATTGTCTAAACTTTTTTACTATCTTTAGTGTCTTTAGTTTATGTAACTAGGAACTGTTTCTCACTTTGGGTGTATGGATGTGTGTGACACACACCTTCTTTCCAATCCACCATCTGCTCTCAGTCTTGCCACCAATTTGTTAAATGCTTTAATTTTTCAAAAATCCAAATTTAGTTTTAATTATTCTCTCTTCTCTATCTTATGTTTATTTCACATGTAGTTAATGTTGGGTTCTTATCTGTCATTTGCATTATAGTTTGGATTTTTCACGCATGCCAAGTCATCTAATTTTTAGCAATTTTTCTTTTAAGGTATATTCATTTAAAATTTTACATATCATTTTAGCACCATATTATTTTTATCCCAGACATTTGGGTATGCAATACATTAATGATCATTCAGTTATAAATCCTTTCTAATTGCCACTGAGATTTTAACTTTTACCAAAAAGTTATTTTAATGGTAGTTTTATTAATTTTCAAGCCCATGAGGATTTTATAATTATGCTGAATTTTTTCATTTCTAGTTTAATTCATCTGTAATCAGAACCCAGGCTGTTTTCCTGCATGCTTAAAGGCCCTGTCCACAAGCAATTAAAAAATGTTTTCTCTGGAAAAATAAAAATTCTTCAAGTTCTTGGTTTTGGGTTCTATATATATATACTAGATCAAATTCTTAAGCTTATTTAAATAGTCTATAACTCTTATTTTAGTCATTTGGTTCTATGAATTTCTAAGAAAAGTATGTTGAAATATACTCTCTGATATTTATGCTTTTTTTTTCTTTGCACAATTTGAAAGTAAATTATTAAGTGAATGTACTTTTAAAACATTTACATAATCATGGTAATTTGACCTTTTGATCATTGCAGTGACTGGTTTACCTAGTAATTATGTGACACTATAATTCGTATTGTGACTCTTTTATTTTTTAATTTAGACTTTGCAAGGCAGTATCATTGTTTTATGCTATAAAATGCATTTCATAATCTGTATACTAAGTGGTTTTTCTTCTTCCTTTATGCTCAGATCTTCCTTTGGTGCAACTTTTAGCATTTTCTTTAGAAAGTATCTGTAGGTGGCATGCCATGCCAACTTTTCTCATAAAATGCCTTTGTACCACTTCCATTTTGAAAGATGCCTTCAGTAATTACAACGGTCTAGCTGACAGTTATTCCTCTTACAGTATATTGACATTATCATAGTTCTGTCTTCTGACATCCATTGGGACAGAAAAGAGTCATCTGTCAATTGTAACCCCTTTGAAGGTAAACTTTTATTTCCAGCAGCTTATAAAATCTGTTCCTTATTTTTGGTGTTTGTCACTGTCGCTATAAGAAGACTTTAACTATACATTTGTAGTATTTGGAATTCTTGTGCATCCTTGAAATTTTAAAATATCTTTCATCAGTTCATGTGTTAATCTCTGGCCAGTTTTACACTGTTGCAGGATTTTACCTTCCAATACTTCTTTGGTACCTCCTCCATTCTATCTGGAAATTCAGTCAGTGAAAAGAACTGGCCTCGGTAGCCTAAAATATTGATGGAAAAACAAGCCTTCTTCAGTATTTTTAGTTAAATATTATTGTTATTTGACTACACAAAATCTAAGTTGAGGAAAGAACACTATTTTTGTATCTCCTCTAGTACTAAGCAAAATACAAAGATAATGTTTGGTAATCATTTTTAACAGTGCATAAATTAAAAAAAAATTCATTAAGTGCATTTTTTTATTAGTTTTTTCAAATGTGGTTTCCTTCACAGTCACAGGTAAATCCGATAAAGTTAGTATTTCTTCCAAATGGTCCAATGTATTTAATTCTAATAGTATGTGATTGGGATTATCTATTTAACTGCAGTATTTGAAAACATAGAAGAATGATGTAAAGATAATTAAAGGGCTTGGAGTATAGCTCAGTGAGAGAGCGTCTGCCTAGCACACATCAGGTCCTGGTTTAGTCTGCAGAAGAAAAAGAAAAAAATACAGATAATATGTTTTTCTTTTTTTTTTCCTAAATAGAAATGACATTATCAAGATGGACCAAAAGCTATTATCCGTGATTTTTATGGTGTTGAAACAGGGTTTTGAAGTATCACAATGTTTCCCTTCCTTAGTTTATCAAGATATTTGCATTTATTATGATTGAGAGTGTTATTGTCCAGAGACATAATGATACAAGAAGTATAAAATAATTAAATGTTATTCCCCTCTTTGTAGTTGAACACTGTTAGATGTGAGACATATGCCTGAGGTAAATATCTCTCTTCTTATCTATTACTTATTTTACTATTGTGAATATTTCAAATAAATGGAATTGTGGACTTTAACTTCTTTGGTACTACAAAGCATTCTTTGTTAGATTAAAAACTATTTTAAAAAAGGCAATCAAAAAAGCTATTCTCATCTCACTCCAGCAAGAATGAAAACACTCAAGAATGCAAGTAACAGTGAATTTTGGTGAGGATGTGGGGAAAAACATTCACTCATACATTGCTGGTGGGTCTGCAAATTGGTGTAACCACTATGGAAAGCAGTATGAAGATTCCTCAGAAAACTTGAATGGAAAAACCGTTTGACCCAGTTATCCCATTCCTTGGCATACACCAAAAAGACTTAAAATCAGCATACTACAGAGATGCAGCCACATCAATGTTTATAGCAGCTCAATTCACAATAACTGAGCCATGGAACCAACCTGGCTGCCCTTCAACAGATGAATGAATAAAAACTGTGGAATATACACACAATGGAATATTACTCAGCCATAAAAAGATGACAATTATTTTTACAAGTAATAATAAGCGAAATAATCCAAACCCCACCAAAACCAAGTGCCCAATGTTCTCTCTGACATGTGGATGTTAATACTTACCAAGTGGGAGGGGAAGAATAGAAATTCAGGAGATTAGACAAAGGGTAATGAAGAGAAGGGAGGAGGGACAGGAACAATGTAATATGTCTGATATAACTTCCTATGTGAATCTCCACATCATGTACAACCACAAGACTGGAGTATTAATTAGCATAAAATGTACTCCACATTTCTATAAATATGTCTAAACTATACTGTTATGTATAACTAAAAAGACCAAATTAAAATTTAAAAAGTAAGCTATTGTCTTTTTGATTCTTTGGATCAGTTGACATGAAAAAAGCCAGTTTTAACTGTCCAGGCTTCAGTTTTCTTATCTTAAAACTTACTTGAGTAAAAAATCCTTATAGCAGAACCCAAAAGAGAATATGAGATAAAAAGTGATTAGCTAGTTTCCATTAAAATGGTTATGATGATAAAGAATTTGCATAATTAGGTAATCAGAGAGTACATCTACATTTTCACTCACCTTTCATGGGAATGCACATTGGCAGAATACCTGGTAACAGCAATTCCTGTGAAGTGATTTTGTCCATGCTGCATTAACCAGTGCAAACTTTTCAGTTGCTTTTTAATTTTTATTTATTTACTTATCTGTATAAACTAATCTGTTTTGAGTTGTATGACATCTAAAGGTCCAGGATTGTTTAAACTTTGCCCAAACTTGCAATGGGTGATTCTTACATTACAAAACACACAGTGCTTCTTCAAATAAATATAGTTTTATAATAATTAATTGGGAAGCCTTTTGGCTAAGATGAATTTTTGATAAAAATTCAAAGGCAAATCTACGTGAAACAGAATCTGGTGGTGATGAGTGATTCTGACTGCACAGTTATTTAAGATGTGTGTTCTAAGGTTTAGTCAATGGCTTATGATCTTGTTTGAAAAATGCTCTAAGTATATTACATCACACCCAAGAATGCACACATAAAATCTGAATAAAAACCAATTCACAAAATTCTCCTTACCTATGCTATATATTGTATATTCTACTCTAAATTAAATAGATTAAAATAATCATTTTCCTTTTTATTGATTAATTCATTTTATAATGTTTGTGTCTACAAAGCTATTTTTAAAAATCCATTAATGTGTTATGGAAACTGCAGTTTAAAAACAACTCATGAAGAGGCATTAATTGCTGTAAAATTTTCCTCATTATTTTTCTGCATTTGGTCTCCTCTCTTCAACATCTGAATTTTTGTTTTTTTTTTTAAGTGATGGAAGGATTGGCATTATTAGCCAATGCCCTAAATTAGAGTTAAGAATGCAGAAATAGAGCTAGTTTGAACAGGCTGTAAATTAATCATTAATTAATATTATGACTCATTTTCTTTCATTTGTGTTTTATTTATAAAAATCAAAATTTAAATAATATTCTTAGGTATAAGTTTTGCTTAAATAGTTTCTACATAAACATATTGTAAACTTTTGAGCTGTGAAGATTTTGTTTTATAAAATTATAAGCTAATTAATTTGAAAAGTGCATAAAAAGTGCTTAATACTTGCTGAAGCATTACTATTATTATTCCCCCAAATTAAGAATGTTTCTTAGAACTGAGAAACAGACCATGTTGGATGTGTGATTATTTTTCTTTTTATAAAACTCAAGTTTTCTTAATAAAGTTTTTAGCTTAATTAAATTTAATGACCTGTGAGATATTTGTCACATGTGTTATAAAAAATTCGAATGCTAAGTGCTTTGACTTTAGAAATATTTTTCATTTTCTACTTAAATTTAAGTAATCAAATTTTTTTTTCTGAATGAAATCCAATTAATCAAAACAGTCAAATTGATATTAAAGATTTTTCACTGTAGTACGACATAATAGTCATCTAAGAATGTATCATTAAAAGACATTAGATAAAATCTAACATCTTATATCAATATTTTTTCAAAATTATAATTTCAATCAAATGTTAAATATAATAACAAAATCCAGTAACATATTTTAGAATTTGGAATCTAATAAATATGAAAAAATATATACTGTCTTTATTATTATATTTTATTTATAATATTATTTGTATAAGAATATGAACATAAATATGTACATTTTATATACACACATGTATTTAGCTATACATATTTTTGTTACTATGTATCATATTAGATCAATAATAAACTAATGTTTGTATGAAGTGGCAAGGGACTGTGTGCCTTGCACATGTAAAGTCCTGGATTCCACCCCCAAAGCAAAACAAAACAAAAATTGTGGGGGAGATGGAGGAAAAAAAATAAAACAAGAATAATGTGAATGTTAAGTGCTTTGACTTTAGAAATAAATAAATAAATAAAATAAATTCGAAACGTCCATGTATTTTGTCGGTGTTGATGATGGATTTTAGATCTCTATTTAAGTGATATTCATTTGACAGTGCTTTAACATAGAAATTTTATGATTTTATTTAAAATATCAATATTGATAACATTAGAACTTAAATGATTGTAACTGTAAAGTATGATGAAGTAACTGAAATGTCATTTTAACACTATTAATTTTAAAATTATTTTAGTAATATTTTAATAAAAAAACTATAAGAATAATATTTTTTTCTCTCTATGTATTTTAATTTTCTAGTCATTTCTGTAAATAAACCTTAAAAACAACATTTTAATTCTTCCAATTTTGTCAATGTTTTTTAATAAAACCACACTAATCTTAGATTTAATAGAAAATTCCAGATATAGTTCAATTATTAATGCTTTCTTCCTGGCACAGACTAGTAATTTCCATTTATTCATAGTTTTATATCTTCTCATATTTGTTTTTCTCGGTTCCCTCCCTCCCCCTTTCTCTTTCTCTCTTTCTTATTCTCAGCGCTGCGGTCATTCAACCCAGGGTCTTTTACCTCTGAGCTACATTCCCAGTCCTATGTGACTTCCTTAATCTGAATGTTATATGTCATTTTATCTTTACTTTTAAGTAGTTTGTATTTTCCTTTTCTCTTGTTGGAGATTATTTTGTCTATCTCCTCAAAGTATTTGCTGGCATATAGAAAAATATTATATTTAATACATGTATTTTTAAAATTTGCCAACATTTCAATTTCTTATTCCAGCATTGTTCTGTTTATTGTGTTACTATTTTTTTTAGTCAAAGGTGACATATAATATAACCAGATACTGACATTTTTTCCTTTTTAATAATTACATAGTTTACTTCTTATTTTTCCTGTATTGGATAGGTATTCTAAGCTAATAGCAAATGGTTGCTGCTGGTTTTGTTTTCCTACTAATAGGTCTCCATTTCTTTCTTTTACATTTTTATCAAGAGTACTTTTAATTAAGAATAAATATAGAGCTTTGCCAGAATTATTATAAGCCTTAGTACACTGACTTTCCTCAATCTATTGGTGTTTCAAGTCAAAATATGTTTTCTAACAAAAAACAGATCTTAGTTGTCCTTTTTGTTCTTAATGAATGGTTCTGCTATCACATTGTTTTACTGTGTTTAACATGGCAGAATCTAAATTGCAAATGAAGTTGTTCTGAAAAAAATATATAAATATATATATTTTGTACCGGGATTCAACTCAGGGACACTTTTACTTTTGAGTTACAACCCAGTCCTTTCTGTTTTTTACTTTGAGACTGAGTCTTACTAAATTGCTTAGAGCTTCCATAAATTGCTGAGATTGGCTTTGAACTTGTGATCCTCCTGTCTCAGCCTCCCTGGGATTACAGGTGTGCACCTCTCATCTAACTGACTGAGTGCATTCTTGTGCACTGAGTGTCTGGTTTAATTTTAGTTAGTAAAATAATGTTGCAAGTCAATCATTTTTTTTCTCCTGAATTTGGAAAAAGTCGAACAGATTAGTAATTATAATTTTCTGTACAGTTTTAAAAACAGATTTGAAAGCAGCTATATCTGGATCTGCTTCAGGCAGGTGAAGAGTTTAATGGCTTCTTCATACTTTTATTGATATTTTTCAAGAATGTGTTTTAGGGTATATTTATAAATTCTTTAAATTGTTTAACTCATCTATTGCATGATTTCTTTTCTCTTTTTTGGGTACCAAGAACTGAACTTGACACTGAGCCATATCCCCAGCCCTATTTCATGTTTTATTTAGAGATAAGGTCTCACTGAATTACTTAGCACCTCGCTTTTGCTGAGGCCGATTTTGAACTTGCATTCCTCCTGTCTCAGCCTCCTGAGGATTACAGGCAAGTGCCACTGGGCCTGGCTGTGCATGAAATTTTTGCAGCAAATTTGCTAATTCCTTACATGTGGACTTACTTTAGTTTTCTGTAATGAAGGGTTTAACATTGCAGAATCTAAATTCGAAATCTCAACTTTCCCATTTAAAGTTATTTTCTGGCCAGGTATAATGGTTCAAGGCTAACCTAGGCAATGTAGTGAAATCCTGTCTCAAAGTTAAAAGGGCTAGAGATATAGCTCAGAGATTCACTCCTAAGGATCAACAAGATTTTTTTTTTTTAAATGAAACTATTTTTTTGATTCAACTTATTTTAAGTTTACAGGAAATGTTTAAAGAAATGAAGATTGTTTGTTGTCTCTTTTTCAATTCATACCAATTCTACTAACTTTTATATTAATTACTTATTTGATTTTCATAATAGTGCTGAAGGATTACTATTTGCATTTCTATTTAAAAATGAGGAATTAGGCATATAAGAAACAAAAACAACATATGATATAGTTTAACACCGTATCATAAGTGTCTCATTTAAAAGCAAGGGCTACCAGGTCCAGTGAAAAAATTAAAGTGAAACAAACTCAACACAAAGTGACATTTCTGAATAATTAGTTGAATATAAGTTGTTATCCAAGAGTTAATAATTATAAGAACATTAAAAGACCATAAAAATATTGTATTTCTACACAAGTCAGCCATTAAAAAAAAAAAGAAAAAAGAAGATATTATGGTATTTGCTAGTAAGTGGATGGAAGTGGAGAACATAGGACTAAATGAAATAAGCTAGACTCAGAAAGTCAAGGGTCAAATGTTTTCTGTTGTCTGAAGCTACACCAAAATAAGAGGGGTAAGAGGTACAGAGATATGTGTTGGAGTGGGAATACCGGGAAAATAGAAGGGAGAAACAAGAGAGATTAATAAAGCAAAGGAAAGGACTTGAAAGGGAGGGAGGAAGAACAGGAAAATAAAATGGTGGAATAAATTGACCAAACTGTCCTATGTACATATATTAATGTACCACAGTGACTTTCACCTTTATGCATATCTATAAAGCACTAATTTATAAATATATAAATAAGTAAAGGGAAGACCAATACAGCATAGGAAGAAAAACAGAGGGACAGAGCAGAGAAGGAAAGGGAGAAGTAATGGGGACGGAAGTGGAGCAGATTATATTCCATGCTTCAATGATTATGTCAAATGAACCCAACTAACATGTATAACTCTAATGCACTAATAAAAAGAACATAATGGAAGATTAAGTAATGCATCTAAAGTCTTAGATACTTTATGATCATGACTGAAGATTAGGTAAGACATTGTATCAATGATCCATAACAGCTCAATTTACAGATTTAGAAGACAGCCTTCAAGAAACAATTTGTTTTCTCTCTGAAAATTTTGGTTAAAAAAAAAAAAAAAAACAACAGTATAATCTAAACACAGAAGAGCTGAAGCCATATGATACAACTAGGAGACTGACTTGATTTGGTGCGGAAGCAAAGTTGCCAACATTTGGCAAACAGAAGCACATTATTTCAGGATGCATGAAAATCCTGGCATTGATGCCCGAGTCCTCTCTCTGGCTTTGAATTGTTTATTTCTATGCTGTCTTGTTATATGGGAGAGAGAGAAAAACAAGCCATAAACCCATTCAAAATAATTTGTTGACAGCAAAGCCTACTTATGTTTCTATTTTGATAAACAGATGAAATGGCAACTTCTGAAACTCCCTTCATGTTGTAAAAAGAAGGAGAAATGCATGTGGCAAAACACATTTGGAAATTTAGCAAACCTCAGATGTTTACTGTGAGATGTTGGATGAACCCAAACACAGCTGTGTACACTTCTACCAATTGAATATGGCATTTTTCCTCAAAAACAGCAAACACCTCTTCATGCTAGCAGCCTACTGATGATAGCACCATCCCATTAAGAAATAGCTTTGTTCATGCACAGCATATCTGTAAACAAGAAAGGCTATTCTCAGTTCATGCACAAGCTAAAATGCAGGGATGAAAATACTGTTTACAGAATAACTTAATATCCTGAAACTGTTCTAACAATTATTACAAAACAAGCCATTGTGATTTAAATAAGATAGGAGCTGTATGAGCCTATGAATAAATGGATGGAAAAAACACTGGCATGATTTGTCTGGCAAGATAAGGTCAAAAAAACAGTAGTTGTTTTTTTTTTTTTTTAATTTACCTTTTTAATTAGTAGTAATTAAGACCTTTTAAAATGATTTATCACTGGGTAAATTGGTTAAAATATTATAAAAATTTTGGCCAAATATATATGTATATACATATATATGTATAAATATGTATACAAAATATGCCAAAATTTTACTATATGTGTATATATATATATATATATATATATATATATATGTATATGTGTGTGTGTGTATGTGTGTACACACACACATACACACACACACATACATACATACATACACATCCTTGTAGTGGTAGTCCCTGTCCCATTAATAAAACATCTTTTATGTCTTCTTTCCTTAAAATGTATCAAAATGTAAGTTCATTAAGACAGCAATGGAAAAAAAAGCTGAGAATAAAGCAAATATAGCAGCAAACAGCATTATTGATCATATCAAATATTCTATAATATTCTGATTTTTATTTGTTCAGCAATTGCATTATCTTTAGTTTCATGTGTATTAGCTATTTCTTTGCTAAATCACAGAGTTAATAAAGTTATAATAAGTTAGAAAAACAGTCAGGTTCTCAGTAACTGTGCAGAAAAAGGAATATTAAAAGTATAAAATCAAAAACATCTATATGCATATTTAAATGACTGAAAACAAAATATCAATGGAAAATTTTGAAAGAAACTAGATAAAAAATAAAGTTCATCTGGGGAACCAATGCTTTAAGTTACCATCGACTTCTCATCTGACACTAGGAAAGTTTAAAAATCATGTATTCATTAAAGGCAGTGATGTTAAATAAGTTGTCAGAGTGGAATTTGAAATCTAGCAAAAATATCCTTTCAAATTAAAGAAAAAATAGTTGACAGAAAACAAAAAAACAAAGAAACAACAAAAAAAAAAAACTAAGAAAACTTGTAGTGAAAAGATTTGCCCTACAAGAAATATTAAAGAAAATTTATCCAACTTTAATAATATGGCACTCAGATAATAATATGACACTCAAATATATAAAATATTTATTTCTAAATAACCACTTTCATTATACAATTTCAGCATCTTATAAAAATTAAACAATGTAGTCAGACAATCCAAAAAAAAAATAAACATTTATAATTGAATGTGACATGAGTGGGCTGTAGAATTCCTAAGAAATACACACATACACACACACACATACACACACACACACAAACACACACACACACATAACACAAAAACAATGATAAAAACCCTGTGAGACTTAAAATTTGATTTTATCAATGTCATAGTATTTGAGATTGATGTTACTAAAAATTATATTACAGACACTAGAAACAAAACAAATGGAAATAGCAAAAAAGAAAATTCTCTTTGCCATAATATTAAAAATTTAAACACAAATATGAATATTGAAGAATAAATATATAAAGTTGCTTAAGAACTCTAAATTGATTATTATAAAATATAGCTAAAGAAAATTAGAGAAGTTGAGATAATCAGGAAAATATATTCATTCATTCACCTTTCCCAAATGATATATAGATTCAACACAATCCCAAATAATATCAAAATAGGTGAATCCTTTATAGAAATTGACATGTCAGATATAAAATTTAAATAAAAATGCAAAGGGAGTAAAATATCCAAAGCAATCTTAAAAAAAAAAGAAATGAAATCATAATTACTCTACCTGATTTCCAAACACTGTGATATTTGCATAAAGATCAACACATTAATCAATAGAAATAATAAAAATTCCAGAAACAACCACTTTGCTGTGATCAGTTCATTTTTCTTTTTCTGCAATGAAAACAAATTAGTGGACCAAGGAGAATATTTTTAATGGTTTTTGAATAGCTAGGTATTAAGTTGAAACCTAAATTTCTATTTCATATCATACAAATATGTTCATTCACACTTACATAGAATTTAAATGTGAAGTACACAGTCAGAAATATTTCCATAAGCTAGTCCCCAAGAGCCAAAATTCAAATGTTTTCCCTGATATGTGGACACTAACCCACAATAAGGGCGGGGAAGTATAGAATGGGAACTCAGTAGATTAGACAAAGGGGAATGAAGGGAAGGAAGGAGAAGAAGCAAAGGAAACTTCTAGATTGCGTTAAATGCTGATAAAAAGAAAAGAAAAAAATGATGCTAAATGCAAACTTTCCTTGTATTTGACATTGGCAGTCATCAATGACTAGGAAGAGAAGTGGTGAAGATGGAAGCCAGATGAAGTTATTGAATACATTGGGAATAGGAAGTAAAGATAAGGAGAAAAGGCTTTTATAGTTTATGAAAGCTAAAATGAAAAGAGGAAGAGGAAGCACGAAGGCTAGTATGGGGAGAGAATGCTGGGAAACTCATAATCCCTGCCACCACTTCCCTTATGGACAGGTCTTCAGCATTTTGATAATTTAAGAAGAAGGAGCTATTTTTTCTTTCTTTCTTTCTTCCTTTTTTTTTTTTTTTGAAAACATAGATACTAGAATGTTAGTTGGGATAATTAGTGAAGCAAGAAAATAAGAGCAAAGATCCTTTGGAGAAAAGCTGTTTTTTCTTCAATTATGTGCTTTATCTCTCTAGGAAAAATAACCTGAAGGAATATATAACAAATACTGAGTCTTTTTCTCTAAGAGAAGGAATTGTGCATGATCTAAATGTCCATAGTCATATATATAGAGAGAGAGAAAGAGAGAGTATATACATACCCCCTCTTCTACTGTTATTTGTGGTGCAGGAGCCAGAAATTGGTGGAAAGGCCAGAAAATTTGGATCACTTCATTTATTTCATGTGAATTACTTACTGAGTTACTCTTTTCTTTTCTTTTTTTTTTCTGGGAGAGAACCTACTGATCAAAAAAGGTAGCATCAGTATCCGGGAAAATGATGAAATTGATCGTTAAAATTAATCATTAGAATTCAATAAGGAACTAAAGCCACTAAAATTATGCTACCTGGTGCAGAATCCATTACATTGGAAATAAAGATAGCTTGAACTGAAAGATGATACACATGTGTAAAACTCATGCCATATTACAAAGAAATGAGCATGATTAAAAATGGAATGAAATTGGAAATTAATACAAAGTGAGATCTATTATGGTTTGGATATAATTTTTTCTCCAGAGTTACTTATATTAGAAGCTTAGTCCCCAATGTTGCAGTATTAAGAGTAGGTAGAACTTTTAAAAAGGTGGGGCTTAGTGCATTTCCATAGTAGTATTTATTTATAGTAGCCAAAATTTAAAAACAAACCAACTGTTTATCAATTATCAACTTAATTTAATCCATGAAATGTATTATTCAGCCATAAAAAGGAATGCATTACTGACCTATGATTAAATATTGATGAATCTTGAAAACATTATGCTAAATTAAGAAGACCAGATGCAGAAGGTTACATATCATATAATTCTATTTGTATAAAAGCATAGGGAATTCTATAGACAGAAAGTAGATAAATGTGTTCTGTTACTATGCCAAGTGTAAGAATATAAATTACTCATAAAGGCTACCTGAGAATTCTTTGGGGCCAATGAAAATATTCTTCAATTAATTACTAGGTTCATAGTTACAGTCTCAAAAAATTTGAACACAGGAAAAACTGCTAAGTTGTGTACCTTAAAAGTGTGCATTTTATGGTATATAAAGTATGTATTTCTTTTTTGTTTTGGTACCAAGAATTGGCACTTAACTACCGACCCACATCCCTAACTCTTTTTTTTATTTTATTTATTTTTATTTTGAGACAGAGTCTTGCTAACTTGCTTAGGGTCTCATTAAATTGCTGAGGCTTGTCTTGAACTTGGGACCCTCTGCCTTAGCCTCCTGAGCACCTGAGATTACAGGCATGTGCATCAAGTAGGGATTACACATCTCATTTTTAAAACAGCTATCCCTGAAGAGATCAAACTTTTTGAAAATATTTAATTGTGGTTTGTAACACAACTCAGGATTGTTTACAGGAATTAAAAAAAAATATTCAGCATCTATCAAGTTAAATTTTGCAATATCTAGAGTTAATTATTACCATGTGTAGAAATCAGCAGGGAAATACAACCATAATGAAAAGAAAAACCAAACAATAAAAACTTTCCCAGAATTAGCAGACATTAGAATTAGAACACAAGGGCAATAAAACAAATATTGAAACTCTATTCCACTTGTCAAAATATGGAATATTCCAAGGTACATACAGAATTAATCCATCCAAGTCAAACCTGCAGAGAAAAGAGCTCCAGTCTCTAACATGGAGCACACCTGTAATCCCAGTGCCACCTGGGGAAGCTGAGGTTGGAGGACTGAGAGTCCAAAGCCAGCTTCAACAAAAGCGAGGCTAAGCAACTCAGTGAGACACTGTCTCTAAATAAAATGCAAAATAGGGCTGTCCTGAGTTCAATCCCTGTGTACCAAAAAATAAATAAAAATAAATAATAAAGAAATGTTTGTGAGCCACAAAACAGCAAAATAATTTATAAACATTAAAACAACAGGAAAAATATTGAAGCTTTCTATAAATATGGAATATCTCTTCATTTATTTGGTTCTTGAATTTTTAATTTGGCATTTTTCTCATATAGAACTTTAACACATTTTGTTAGCTTTATATGTAAGTATTTCAATCTTTACCTATGTTTTTCATTTATGTATTGGCTAAATGATGATGTGTTTTTAATTTCAAATTTCATTTGTCCATTTCTGACATATAGTAAGCAACTTACTTCTGTACATTAACTATATATTGGGGTAATAATAATAAAAAAAAAAGTCAGTGCCTAGAAAGCCTTGTTTTTCTAGGTAGTGAGATAAGAAAATTTCCAAAGAATGATAAAAGAAATTGAGAGGGGAAGATGGGCACTACCTGTCTCTAATTTACTGGCAAATCTAGAATCATATTGCCTCTGCACTCGAAACATACGGAGAATCTGAAGTTTTCTTCATCTTCATAGTATAGCACTATTGTCTCTTCCCCAGAATATCTTTGTCCTCTTGAATTTGCCTCATGCCCCTACTTATCATTTTTTACCAAAGAATCCAGAATTTCTGCTAAATAAAATGAATATTAAATCAATTATCTGTTCAAAGATTTTCAATGGTTTTCTAGACAGTGAATAAAATGCAAATTTATTAAGACCTATAAGGTTCGATATTACTGGTCATACAGCAGCTCTGTGACCTCATCCTCTACTCCTTTCTTGTCAAGCTCTCACCTTGCAGACCTACTTGATGATTTTTAATCATAACAAACAATTTCTTTTTTTTTAATATGGGAACTTGCATATCCTACTGTCACTGACTAGGATGATTTTTCTAAAGGAAACTCCATGGCTTTTTCTCTAAATGAAGATCTGTTTTCAAACATCACCATAAGTTTTTTCCTAAATATTATATACAAATGAGTGCTCCCATTATTGTCATTATTCACCAAAGAGTAAAAATATACCCTTCCACATATTTATTTTTCTATCTATCTCCATCTACCAGAAAATTTGGAAAAGACAGACTTTATCACTATTTAACTGCCAGGCAGTCGTGTAATCAATAAATAAATACCTGTTTAATAAATAACTATAAACAAAGAAATCAGGAACTGTGTGAATGGTTAAGCATGTAACTAGGATACAAAAGTAAATTAAAACAAGTAAAATTATGAAGTAATGGTAAAATGAACAGCGTGATTAATGATCAGAGTGTTGCACAAGTCTATTTATAATAAGTCCAGGAAGCCTGTTTCACAGAACAAGCCTACTTACGCACATGTCACCAGGATAGGAAAACAGACAAAAAAAAAAATATATATATATATATATATATATACCTGTTCTCCATGTTGTTTTTCTTCCTTCCATTTCTCTTTTACTGATAATTTCGAGTTCAATAGGATTTGAGACAAGTAGATTTTTTTATTTTAATAACATTTACTGCATGTACTCTGTATCAGTTAACTGTACCAGGTACTGATATATAGTGATGGAAAAGACATAACCTCTTCCTTCAAAGAGTTTACAGAATAAGTGCAGATGGTGGTGGCAGTGGAGGTGAAATCTAGCAGGCCTCTCTGTGACTGCCCACTCTAGAGGGCAGCTACACCCTCCCTAGTTTCCTCAACGGTGATAAAACAATAATAAACTCATGAATTAAAAAAAAAATGCTTCTCCCTGTAATCCTGGCACAGAAGGGCAAATGCCAGATGATCTCACTTTTATTTGTAACCTAAATAATCTGGATCTATAGAAGCACCGGGTAGAATGTGGTTGTAAGTGACTGAGAGAGGAGATTGGTACTAAGGAGCGGTCCCAGGACAAAATTTAAACCAGAAGAGCTCTTATATGAACTATTGTACAGTAGGATGACTATAATTAATAATACAGTATTATGCACTTGAAAAGTTCTAAGTGGTTTTAAGTGTTCTCACTGCAAAAAATAAATATATGATATAGTGCACATATTAATTAGCTCATATAAAGAATTCCACCATCTGCATTTAGTTCAAAACATCAGGTTGTGTACCATTAATACATATGATTTTTTTTGTTAATTTCAAAAGGAAAAACAAATTTTTACAGAGCACTAGAGGCAGAAGAAAATTTTTCTAAAAGTGTAAGAACTAATCAAGATGAATAATCAGGCAAGATGCAATAAAGATGTATTTCTTTTAAAAAAATGTATCCTAGAGCCTTTGGGGAAAAAAATTGAAAAATCATACTTCCTTAACAAATGTGTAATTATCTCTTACTTTGAATAATTCAAATTTTTCTGTATTGTCCCATAATATTATCTATAATTTTTATATCAAATAAGAATAGCAAAAATTGTATAATTTGGGAATTATCCTCAAACCTAAAACTTGTTAAGAACATAATTTGTCAGGTCTAACTAGGACCCACTGTCAGTGCTAAAGAAAAGTATGACTATGAAAATGTGATGATATCATACATTTTATAAGCTTCTCTATTTTGCCAAGCATTTTCTTTGTAATAATTGAGCATCCCTATCTGAAAATCTCAAATCCGAGCTGGCTTAAAATCTGAAACTTTGAGAACTATCAAGTCTCCCTTTTCTACTCCACAAATGGACCTCATGTGATAGGTTATAGTCAAAATACAGATGCACTAAATCTATTGTGTAAAATTGTCTTGAGACTATGTTTATAAGGTATATATGAAACAATTATTTTTTTGCCATCCATCCACAAAATATCCTATTATACATATGAAGATAGTCCAATTTAAAAATAATTCAAAATCTGAAACACTTTTGGTCCCAAACATTTTAAATAAAGGATACTCTATCTATGTATCACATGTTTAATTATGAATCACAGTGACTCATCTTTGTAAGGGAGAATTAATGGTAGTGAGAAAAGCTATCATTGAGCCTGGGATATGACCACCGTAAAAAATTCTGTCTAGCCCGCAGATTTTCCAAAAATGAATAGGTTACTTCTACCAGTTTTTAATTTTACTGTTTTCTTCATATATAAAACTATTTTAATATAATTAACAAGTTATGCTGTCTGGAAAATTCAGATAAAATATCCCTCCTCCAATTAGAAAGCTATCAATCTGTCATGACAGCAAATAAATATTGCTGCTCAGGAATATAAAGAAAGCTAAACATCTAAGCAACTTTACATTTTGCTATTTGAACTAGGATTCATCTCATAGAGAATAGTAGGTAATTATCTAATTATATTCTTAAACTCTAATGGCTGAATTAAGCTGCTTTCTTCTTAACATCAAGAAATATGTTCAAACGAAATGCCAGAAACATTCACTTAAAAAGTATGTAAAAACTTTTTTTATTGCCAAATGATCCCACTGTGTCAATTTTCTGAAGTGTATAGTGTCATTTTTCTTTTGATCTTTTTATATCTTTGATATATTGAGTGTTTTTGATCAGCAGTAGCTTAAGCTCTGCTAAAGACAATATTCACAGAATTGATGGGTTGAACGTATTTATTTTTGAAAACTGTGCTATGTATTGGTGTATTAATTTCCAAAATGTCTCAATTTACTTGTTTAAACTTTTTATTGTGTTAAAAAAGCCATAACATCAAATTTATCATCATGACTACTTTATAAATAAACAATTCTGAAGTGTTAAAGAGTATTATTGCACAACAGATTTCTGGACCTTTTTTGTCTTGCAACACTAAAACTATTACTGATTAAACAATAATATCCCCTCTACCTCTTTTCTATGTGTATGATTTTGAAAACTTCAGACACTTGGCACAAGTGGAACTATAACAGTATTTGTCCATTATGTGACTGGCTTATTTCACTTATCATAACGTACTATAAATTCACTAATGTCATGATGGATCTAATGTCATGATAGCCTATTTTCTTTATCCATTCATCTACTGATAGAATTTTGGATTGAGTTACTATTTTGGTATTGTAAATAATGCTGCAAAATATGCATGTGCAAATATTTCTTCAATATCCTACTTTGAATTCTTTTGCATATATACCCAGAATTGGAATTGTTAGATGATATGACAATTTAAAGTAACTTTTATATTGTTTGCAATAATGGATGCACCATTTTTATTCCCACACAAGTGCGCAAGGATTCTAATTTCTCTCTATCCTTGCCAAAACTTGTTCTTTTCCATTCCTTTGAAAGTGGCTTGCCATAATGGATGTGAAATAGTATTTCTTGTGGGTTTTGATTTGTATGTCATAAAATTAGGTATATTGAGTATCTTTATATATACTTATGGATCATTTGTATATCTTACTTACAGACTGTCTGTTCACATCCTTTGACCATTTTTTAAGATGATGTTTTGTTATTGTTACTGTTGAGTTATAAACATTCTTTATATGGTATTGATCTCTTATTGGATATATAATTTAAAAATGTTTTCTAGGTTGTCTTTTTATTTTGTTTCCTTTGATGCACGGAAGTTTTTGAGTTCAATTTAGTCTCATTTGTTTATTTCTGTTTGCTTTTGTTGCCTATGATTTGGGTGTCACATTCAAGAAATCATCTCCAAATTCAGTGCCCTGAAGCATTTCTCCTTGGTTTTCTTTTAGAATTTTTACAATTTTTGTAGTAATTAATGTACCTCATGTAACTTTTTAAATTTGATATATTTGAAGGTCCAATTTCATACCTTTGTGTATGGATATTCAGCTTTCCCAAATTTAGTTGTTGAAATTATCCTTCCCACTATGTAGTCTTGGTACCTTATGGAAAATCATTTGGGCATATATGCTATGTGTTATTTTCAGTCTCTGTGTTCTGTTTTATTGATCTATATAATTGCCTTTATACCAATACCATGTTATCTTTATGTGAATGCTTTGTAAAATGTTTTGAAAATGAAAGTGTGAGACTTCCAACTTTGTTTTTTTATTCCTATATTATTTTTGATAAATGAGGCCATTTGAGATTTCATATGAATTTCAGATTTTTTTGTTTTGTTTCTGCAAAAATGCCATTTGATTTATGATAGGTATTTCATAGAATCTTCACATTGTTTTTGGTAGAATAGACATTTTCATAATACTAATTCATTTGATGCACAGGCACAAGACTACTTGTATTTTTATATTTCCCTTTTCTGCTAAATTTCCCCCTGAGTATGGAGATTCAAATATTATTGTGATATACAAAGACTTTAAAAAATAATTTTGAGCCAGATTACGGAACTAAAGGGTTATGAATGAGGTACTTCAGAGATGGGGAGGATTTCAGTCATCTCTCAAACTTGGCTCAATAAAGAGAGATTTTAAGGGACTTTTGTGTTGCAAAAGAAATGTCCACAAACATAATGGCTTGAGATGGCATGCATTTACTTTTTCATAGATTCTTAAGATCAGAACACAGGGCACAATTTATTTTTATTTTTATTTTTTTTATAATTTTTATTGTTGGTTGTTCAAAACATTACATAGTTCTTGATATATCATATTTCACATTTTGATTCAAGTGGGTTATGAACTCCCATTTTTATCCCGTATACAGATTGCAGAATCACATCAGTTACACAGACATTGATTACATATTGCCATACTAATGTCTGTTGTATTCTGCTGTCTTTCCTATCCTCTACTATCCCCCTCCCCTCCTCTCCCCTCCCCTCTTCTCTCTCTACCCCCTCTACTGTAATTCATTTATCCCCCTTGTTTTTTTTCCCTCTCCCCTCACTTTCTCTTGTATGTAATTTTATATAACCCTGAGGGTCTCCTTCTATTTCCATGCAATTTCCCTTCTCTCTCCCTTTCCCTCCCACCTCTCATCCCAGTTTAAAGTTAATCTTCTTCTCATGCTCTTCCTCCCTACTCTGTTCTTAGTTACTCTTCTTATATCAAAGAAGACATTTGGCATTTGTTTTTTAGGGATTGGCTAGCTTCACTTAGCATAATCTGCTCTAATGCCATCCACTTCCCTGCAAATTCTATGATTTTGTCATTTTTTAATGCAGAGTAATACTCCATTGTGTATAAATGCCACATTTTTTTTTATCCATTCGTCTATTGAAGGACATCTAAGTTGGTTCCACAGTCTTGCTATTGTGAATTGTGCTGCTATGAACATCCATGTAGCAGTGTCCCTGTAGTATGCTCTTTTTAGGTCTTTAGGGAATAGACCGAGAAGGGGAATAGCTGGGTCAAATGGTGGTTCCATTCCCAGCTTTCCAAGAAATCTCCATACTGCTTTCCAAATTGGCCGCACCAATTTGCAGTCCCACCAGCAATGTACAAGTGTACCCTTTTCCCCACATCCTCGCCAGCACTTGTTGTTGTTTGACTTCATAATGGGTGCCAATCTTACTGGAGTGAGATGGTATCTTAGGGTGGTTTTGATTTGCATTTCTCTGACTGCTAGAGATGATGAGCATTTTTTCATGTACTTGTTGATTGATTGTATGTCCTCCTCTGAGAAGTGTCTGTTCAGGTCCTTGGCCCATTTGTTGATTGGGTTATTTGTTTTCTTATTGTTTAATTTTTTGAATTCTTTGTATACTCTAGATATTAGGGCTCTATCTGAAGTGTGAGGAGTAAAGATTTGTTCCCAGGATGTAGGCTCACAGGGCACAATTTAAATAGGTCCTCTGCTCAAACTCTGACAAGTTTGACATGAATGTGTTTGCTGTGTAAAATTTCATTGAAATGTTACTCCAGGCCCACAAGAATTCAGGACTTTGCAGTTGTAGGAAAGGGACCCTTAGCTTTTAGAGGCTACCTATGATTCCCAGCCACATGACCCTTTCCATATTGGCTTATAGGAGGTCAACAGACTACCTCCTGTTGCTTCTTTAAATGCCCTCCATAAAAGGCTTGCCTGATGAGATATAGCCCTCCCAGCTTACCTACCTTGTAATTACTGAAAAGTCAACTGATCAGGAGTTTAATTACTTCTTCAGAATGCAATGTGATTTAATCACAGAGCAATATTCCAACGTGTTCTCACATCTTGTTCACAAGCAAAGGAAATTACATGTAATATGTGCACCAAGGGAAAGAAATCATGCCAACAACTGAGCCAATGACTTATTTGTTGTAAAGCCTCTCAGTTAATGCTTTTCTCCTAATTACTAGGCAGGCCATCATCAGGTTTTTCCACAAACATACATATGTTTGCTTAAATCAGAAAACATTTATGGAATGTGTTGGTTTCTTTGTGGTAGATAAATACATAAGCCTTTATACTTGGGTATATTGATGTCTAAATGGAAAACTGGAATACTCCTAAGATGTGAAGTTTAAGATAACATTCAACTATTTCTGAGTTGTGTTAAAACTCACTCTTAATTTTTCACTCACATGAGAGTCAGAATAGTAAAGTATTGATATAAACAAAACAAACTAATTCTGGTGTATGATGTCCCTCCTTTTCTGAAGTACTGCCTTTTGTGAAATCCTGTTTAATTTTAGATGAGAATTGTAGCGGGTGAAATTATAAAAAGCTCAGAAATTGGGACTTTTGAGAATATCAAACATTCAGGTACTGACAATTATTTCTTAAAATTAATGGAACAATTCAGAGCTCTCTGACCACTTCGGTACCTCTAAAATCCAGGCACTAACTTCAGAGATAATGTCATATGAAGTAAGAAAAGGAGACAAAATAAAGTTCATTTATTAGTGATCAGTAGGGTTGAAAATTTTGAGAATCAAATATTATTTATGAGAGATTTTCACTTGAGTCTTTTTTTTAGGAAACTATTGAAGTTTAATAATATCGGCGTATGAATAGAATACCTCATTTGATAAACACCCTCTAAATCCTGGGTTTAGATTCACATTCTATCACAATCATCTGTTGTTTACACTGAAAGTAAGTTGTGAACATGGTTATCACCTAAGAGCTTGATGTGATTACAAATTCTTGAGCTCCATCTCACACCTACTACTAAATCTGTTTTAAAATTTTAAAATATCCTCAAATGATTCAGAAACATTAAAACTTGAGAATCAAGGCCAGTGATCATGGTTATCACTTTACTCTTTTGAAAATCTTGGATGAAATTGCTTGTGTAACATCTTTGTTCTGCGGTTCTGCTTTGTCCAATCATTTGGAAGTCTTTTGAGAATACACATTCCAAGGCTATTAGAATTCTTATGATCCAACCTTTGAGAGGACAGTGTTCACGGTTTTGTATAATCTCTGTAGGTTACTCTGATGGGCAACTAGGTTTGGGGCATGTTGAACTAGATGGTGTCTATCGTATTCTCTAGCTGAAAAATGATAAAACTTCATAGTTATATATGTTTCTACTTCAATATATGTATTATCCAATCAATTTTAAATAAAATTTTCAGAATACAGTGTCTATCTGATTAGAAATAAATTGCTATAGTGCCAGTTTTCTAGGAAGGGGTAACTGTAATTGAACAAGAAAGTTTTAGTTTTTTGAGTTTATAGGCAGAGGAACAGATAAGTTTCATGGAATGGATTCTTTCCCTTCAGCCTCTGCAAAGACAAATTTTCATAAAACTTAAAATTAATAGAGATCTGGAGAACTCTATTTTCTCAGGACTTCCTAAACAAGTGCTGTTAGGTTTCTGAAACTTCCCGTGTCTTCTGCAGCCATCTTCCACTTTAAGGTGGTTAATCAGAAATCAACTGTTATTGTGCTGTTTTTCCAGGTTTTTTGTGAGCCTACAATTCTTTACATTTTTCTGGCACATAGAGTTTATATACACATGAAAGTTTTATCATACTATTTTTTATCATACTATTATTTAGTAAGCTAGTTTCCATTATCTTTACTCAAATTAGGCTGGTGGCACTAAACACTTTCAATTTCATTACATCTTTCACGAACATTAAAGATGGTATCATGGACCATTGCAGTTTATTTTAAGCATGATATTAGATAGTCACGTAAACATACAAAGGAAAGATACAATAAAGAAGGCAATGTCTACTTTTCAAACTGTATCCAAAGGTTTTCATTTATTTGTTACCTATTTCCTTATCATTGCTTTTCTACTCAATAATTAGATAAACTAGATTTATCTCTTAATTTAATTCTGATACTGAATATAATTCGTATATAGTATTAACTTATTGTCTTGATTTTTATATCATAAAATATGTAGAAAAGTAGGATATCATGTAAAATGGCCATCTATATAATAATCATATATTAAGCACCTAGAATGTGTCATGTTATTTGCTACATCATTTGCTTGGTTTGTTTTCTATTTAATCTTCACAATGGCAACATAAGTTAGGTACTATTATTTGTGAGTCATATTTTCAAAAGAAATATGTAGAAATACGTTTTATCCATGAACACAGCAAATTTAGATTTTGTACTAGAAAAAAAAAAGTGACTTTTACTGCATATTAGCAATAACAAAGAGGTCAAAGCAGAAAGAGATCCCAAATGTGGGAGTTTAGTATGTTAGAGGGTATAATCCTTTAGTGTTCCAGCTAAAATTGCTGTCTACACAACCTAATAGACACTCAAACACATCTTGAGTTAATGAATAGGAGCCAGAATATGTGAATAAGCACTTTATCTGGAAGGCTGTCCAGCCTCCATATGACCTGGCTGACCAAGGTTAACCTCCTAACTACTAGCAGACCCTTGCCATTACTATCCTCCACAAGCATCATCCTCTCCTTTTCATCCAAGTCAGATCATTTGATGAAGTACTGAGTCCATCTATATTCTTTGCTACCTAAAGGAACATAACCTCATAGTATGCACAACTGAAGATTAAAGGAGAGATTTCATAACAAGATTGGGTTCTCAGCAAATGAGAAACCTTGGTTTACTATTTCCTGAATCTTGTCTACTGTGGTAGATTTTGAGGCAATATGACCAAGTGCTCAGTTATTAAGAAGCTAGAGCAGTCAGGTTGGACCCCCAACCTCAATCCCCTACTTGGCTGACTTCATAGCATTCAGTAGTGGTTCATTCCCACCTCAAATGGCTTTTTGTTCTGAGCATGGATATTGAAAATGAACCAGATAAACTATCATTTCCTATTGTTATGTGGTAAATTACTGAAAGAAATAAACCACTCAGCAGAATAAAAGAGCCTTAGTTCTGAATTCTGAATGTTCTGGGTAAATGAAGGATTAAAATTTGGTCTAGAAGTTGGAAAAGGGAAGTTCTCTAATATCATTGTGTTAAGTTTCCTTTGGAGATAATACATTTTTCTGTCATCGTCAGTGTTTAATTAAAGACAAAGTGAAATAATTTAAATGCAAAGGAGTTATATAGAAAGCATAACACTTAAAGACTATTTATAATCAGATTTTTAACACTTTATGATTCTGAGTGAGTATTCTGTATGCTATCCTAAATATTTTAAACTTTATATTTATAGATGAAAGATGAGAACACAGAGAGACTTAGAAGCAATCTAGAATAATGAAGGATTTTGATTTATATATTATATTTCAAAAAGAGTTAAATATATATTAAAATATTAGTGTTCTTATTTTAAATAGCTTTGGTAAGATTTTAGTGATTGAGAGATAAACACACAGAGAAATAAAGACAAATATGAATGTATCTATAATTCTGTATCCATTTTTATATGTTCAATGTTTTTAAAAGCAAAACCTATTTCAGTATTTTTCTTACAAGCACATGGAAGGACATAAAAACATGTTAAATTTCATAACTTTCTTGTTGTGCTATAAAAAAATTATATGTCAAAAAAAGAAAAAAATGGGAAGGTAGTTCAGATTTTCTCATTCAATCTGTTCTATATGATGTTCCAATAAAATTTAGTTGTTTTATAATAGTTTTTTATAATGGCTTATATAGAAATCATGTCTTTATATCTTTGACTGTAATTGAAATCTTGACAAGATTTATTTTTGATTGTGTCATTTTAAAGTTAATTTTCATTACTTAAAATTTCCTAAAGTGTCTATTCATTAAAATTTCAAGCACTTCAGCATATAGTAAAATATTAACTTTTTCTACAATTTATACAAATTCTATATCTGTATTTTATTTTTTTCATACCTAGGTTTCAAATTTAATCATTACAACTTATGAATTTTCTTTGAATTTACTAAGTAATATATAATTACATGGATTTGCATATTGTTTTTTCTTCATATTAAAAACACCATGTTAAAAACTAAGATGGAAAGGCTACATGCTGGATGTTTCAACTCTGTGACATGAGAGGTAGCACAAAGGATTTTTAGGGCAGCCAAACTACACTGTGGGATGATATTGATCCTATGATGTAGACAGGGAGTTAAAGAACTAGTCTGACATCATGTATAGTCACAAGAATGGGATCTTAATTGGAACAAGTTATACTCCACGTATGTATAATATGTCAATAAATACTCTACTGTCATGCATATCTAAAAAGAATAAATAAAAAAGAGAAAAAAAGAACTCATGTGAGTTTGTGCAAGGAGAATACTGAATATTTTTTTTTTCTTGCTGATGCAGTGTTTTAGTAAATATTTAATTGGAGCTTCTGTGTTCCCTCAATTGGAAATGACATTAGGATCTCTGGCATTTTGTATGAGGAAGATACTATCTTTTGCTAAGTTATATAGAATACAAAGAGCTATTTTTTAAAAAAATAAACACTTCAGATGACTCCTTTTCATTATTTTCAGTACCCTTATCTTGGAGCATAAGGTTACATTATAATACAGACATATATTTATTTTGTTTTACAGTACATATCACTTTTGATTTTTTTTATTTTTTTGTTTTGGTTTGGTTTTGGATCAATATTGTCTTGACTGGTATGACCTCCGAAATTAATAGCTGCTTTTTTTGGCAATTAAAAAAAATAGCATGGAGAGATGGGGAAGTCCAGGGATTCATAATGAGTCATCCACCAAGTCCTAGCCAAGACTTCTGTTTCTCTTAATCTTTCTTTGTTTTTTTTTCTGTTGATTTTTTGAAATATGACTGACATACAAAAAGCACAATATTTTAATATGTATAACTTAATGTGTTTGAAGATAAGAATTTATCTGAACCATCAACACAATCTATGCTATAAACATAGCTATCATCTGTAAAATCCTTAACTTTTGAGAAAAAAATAATATATTAAGATTTTAAGCAGGCACGGTAGCACATGCTTGTACCAATGGCTCAGGAGGCTGAGACAGAAGGATTGTGAGTTCCACACCAGCCTCTGCTTTAGCAATACCCTAAGCAAATTAGCAAAGCTCTGTCTCTAAATAAATTATTAAAAGGGGCTGGGGCTGGGGATGTGGCTCAGTGGTTTGCCCCTGGGTTTGAGCCCTGGTACCAAAAACCAAAAAGAAAAAAAGATTTTAAATATAAGAAAGTGGTGATCAAAATTTAATTTTCTGTCTCATAACTGCATGTGGTATTTTTTGAAGTTCAAGAAATATGATAAATATTTGTGTAGTTCTGAATCTACATAATTTTAATCAGATAGCTACTTCAAATATTAGAATGTAGAATAAGAAATAGTCCCACTGGGATGTCCAATGTTTGAAGAGGCATTGGAGGTAAAGTCTTATATTTATTCCTGATTGTGCTTTGGCTTGCTATATTCAGTTGTGATTTTTATCCAGTTTTTTTTTATAATTTTAATGGGCACATTGTGATTCAATGAGTCTTGAATTTATCCCAAGATTTTGCATTTTTAACAAACTCTCAGGTAATGTGCAGTGGCAAGTCTGAGCTTGTTAGAGAGTGGTTTTTAATATAGATGAATGCTTGCAATATCTGGAGACTTTTTAAGAACACAATTGGAATATGAGAAAAGTTCTTGACTTTAGTATTTTCTGAAGCTCTGAAGGAGATGCTAATTGCTTGTCAGGGTCAGATATCACTGGCATTAAAATTTCAACCACTCTTCAATCCCCAAGTCAGTTTTCTTCCTTCATAAACTTCTCCTTTATGAACTCTTCCCTGTCAATTCCACTTTTTTTCACATTTCTCCTTGGCAATCTGCAACACCTTCTAGTCAAAGTCACAAGATGTACCCTGACTTTTATGAATTCATTGTATATTCAATGTATTAATCTTGTATCTCCAGTAATTACCCTATGCAGTAAACACACAATGCAGTTGTACATGAACTGATGAGTTCTCATTAGCAAGAAACAAACTTCTCAATTAGTAGTAACTAATATTTGAAAAGCAATTTCACATATTTGCGTTTTTTTCCAAAGAAACCTTCCACTTTAAGTTCTTTTCATATCACAGTAAACAGAGAGGAGAAGTAATCTTTAACATTGATAATAAGTGCTAGAGTAAACGTCATAAACTGGTTATTTGACAATTACCATTTGACTGGAGTGAGATGACATCTCAGTGTAGTTTTGATTTGCAATTCCCTGATTGCTAAAGATGTTGAATTTTTTTTGTGTGTGTATTTGTTGGCCATTTGAATTTCTTCTTTTGAGAAGCATCTGTATTATTATTTTTTCCCATTTATTAATTGGTTTATTTGTTTTTGTGGTGTTAAGCTTTTTGAATTCTTTATACATTCTGGATATTCATGCCCTATCTGAAGAGCTGGTGGCAAAGATCTCCCGTTCTGTAGGCTCTCTTCACATTCTTAATTGTTTCCTTTGTTATGCAGAAGCTTTTTAATTTGATGCCATTCTTATGATTTTTTAAAATTTTACTTCTGGGACTTTAGGAGTCTTTTTAAGGAAGTCATTTCCTTTGCCAGTATTTTGGAGTGCTGGGCCTATAATTTTTCTAAATGTTGCAGAGTCTCTGATAAAATTCCTAGGTCATTGATCTACTTTGAGTCGGCTTTTGTGCAGGGCAAGAGATGGGGTGAATTTCATTCTGCTACATAAGGATTTCTTGTTTCCCAGCACCATCTGTTAAGAAAGCTCTTTTCTCCAGCAGGTGTCTTTGGCACTTTTGTCTGTTGTGAGATACCTGTATTTATATGGGATTGTCTCTGTGTCTTCCATTCTATACTACTGCTCTTCAGAAAAAGTGTTGGTGAGGATATGGGAACAATGGTATACTTATACATTTTTGGTGTGACTGCAAAGTAGGGCAACCATTTTGGAAAACATTATGGATATTCCTCAAAAAGCTAGGAATGGAATCACCCCATGACCCAGCTATTTCACTCCTCAGTGAGATCTAAAATTAGCACAGTATAGGGATTTTGCCACTTCAATGTTTATAGCACAGTTCAGAAAAAGCAAGCTATGCCACTAATCTAGGTGCCCTTTAAAGCTGAATGGATAAAGAAAACATGGTATATAAGCACAAAAGAATATTATTAAGGAAATTATGATATTTGCTAGTAAATAGATGGAAATAGTCAACAATGATGCTAAGTCAGATAAGCCATACTCAGAAATCCAAAGGACAAATATTTTCTCTGATATGTGGAAGCTAATTCAAAATAAGGAGGAGAGAGAAAGACAGGTGAGGGAAAAGGGAGGGAATTCCATCCAAAGAGAAGAAAGATCTGTGAACTGGAGAGATGGATTAGAGATAGAGGGAAAAGGGAGAGAATAAAGAAAGTCAATGGAATGAAATCTGACCTAACTTTTCTGTGTACATACATAAATATACCACAGTGAATCTCACCATCATGTATGTGTACAAGATAATAATTTTAAAAATCTCTTAAGTGAATGGCAGAAATATGGTAGAATAGAGGAAAGAGAACAGGAGGAGGAAGTAGAAAAAGGACAGAGGAAGTACTGGGGACTGAATTAGAGCAAATTATATTCCATGCTTTATAATTAAAAAAGTCTAAATTAACTTCAATATTATGTATAATTAAAAAGAACCAATAAATTAAAAATTAAAGCAGCAAAAAACTGGTTATTTGATTCTAAACACAGTGCCTAGTAGTTTATTTGAATTAATCAGTCTGGATATTAGAACAGGCAAATAATTTTGCCAGAAACTCCTTGGTTCAGGTTGTGGAGGAATATGAGTTTAGAACATCTGTGTGGATGTCTTCCAAAATTCTAATTGTCCTTAAACTTTGCATCACTCTTTAGCAAGAATACACACTTGCATATTCATATGTGCCAAAAGTCAGGTAAATTCTCTGCTTGTTTACATCATTTTAATGCTCAACATAGCCAAAGTAGAAAGTATGACTTCAATTCTTTTTTTTTTTTTTAAGGAGTAAGTACAGGCACAGACTTGTTAAGTAACTTTCCTAAAGGCATGTCACTCATTAAATGGCAAAGCAATTACTAAAACCTGGTCAGTCTTCACCCAGTCTTCACCATTCATCCTCTAACTCAGTAATGAGAAAAATTTTATAAACTTTTATTTTAACAGAGCCTTAATCAGTCAATAACTGTCTATGGTTCCTTTCCTCACTAGAATGGCTGAGATTAGCCCAATGTATAAGGGTGAAGTCTAGAATATGTACTGTGTGGATCTTTACAGAAAATGTTTGCAGATGCCTCCTTTAAACTAATGTCCATTGGTAAAATACTGAAGTATGTGTTGATCATTGACCCTATTCTACCTATGGTTTACTTAATTTTTTCAAAAACTTATTTAGAAGCATAAGTTTGCACAGTGCTTCCATCTTTTATTTAAAGCACCTTCTCATTCTTTAGCTAAATAAGTATCACAATCACTGTATAAAATAGGAAGGTCAATAATTATTTTCCCCTTTAAACAGATAAGAAAAGTCAATGCAAATAAACGTTATGTTCACAAATCTCATGATGAAGACCTCCAAATTTTTAGTCTATGCCACCTGATATCACAAGGCTAATGCTATCTCAGTATATCACTAAATTTCACAACAGCTTTAATAGACTCTTTTTCTCTAGTAAATACATAGTGCTTGCCTTTTCCTGGATTTCGTAGGCTTTTCATAGGTTAGGTTAATCCATTCCAGTCTCCTAACAAACCTGAGATAAGTGCAATAATTAATGTTACTTAACATTAATAATGACATTAATGATAAAATGGAGGTAACTGGCCCAAGGTCATACAGATACTGAGTAATGAGTAATGAGTAATGCTCAGATATAACATTAAGACACTTATCTAAAGTTCCTGCTTTTAAGGACTTCACTATGTTGATTCTTGTGGCTCAATCTTCTAATTACAAATGTCAATATTCATCAGTGGTATTCACCTTTATCTATTGTTACTATAATGTTTGCAAAACATTGATTGATTTTTATAATATCATCTTAATTTTCTATTGTAGGATAATCTTTTATGCCCTAATTGATCCAAACTTGGACTGCAAGCACATTCAAATTTTATACTACATTCTTTAAACATATACCAACAAATATTTTACTATTCCTCACATTATGGCAAAATTATGTTCTATAGTATTACTTTACTTTCTTTCCCCTAAATCTTAGCCATTTCTCTAAGAACTTCTTGTTTTAGTTTGGTTTTTGTAGAAAGGAGTGTTTAGAAATCAAAATCTGAGACATTATTACTTATGGACAGTATAATTTTTTAACTAAATTCAAAGCAAAGTTACTTGTAGAATTTTGTACAAATTGCTGTTGACAAAGTAAATTACACTAATGTGCTGTTTTCAAAGAATTACATATTAGATTTTTTCTAATAAAATTTAAATATAAAGTGATAATCTGCAAAATTTAAAAATCTTGAGCAAGTAAAACATCAAATTCTAAAAATCAGATTTGTGTTTAATAGGTTTCAATGTAGAGATATTCCTCATACAAACATATGAGAATTGTCTGCACATTAAAGAACTATTCTCTAATATATAATTTCATATCTTGTTCTATCTGAATCAAGAAGTGATTTCAATTATTTCCTTTAAGAAATAACAGAGCACTATAATATATCTCAGCATCTAAAAAAATGCTTTCTGACAGTAAAATGAATATGCTTTGCCCTAGTAGCTGTTATCATTTATTTTCTATTCTGAAATTGAAATGTTGTCGTGAATATTCATATACTTCTAGTGCTCTCAATCAGTTCTCACACAAGCACTTTGTACCATTTTTTCCCCTTATATCAATTTTCTGAAGACTTTTAGATATTTTTAAGTTGCTGTACATTAAGATTTTAAAATATATTGACTCGAAAGCTTGATATTTAATACATGTTTTATATATATTATACATGTATAAATATATCACTATACAAATTGGAACTAAATCATAATTTGGCTTTTATAGCCTTTTTGATTAATAAATTCATCCTATTTTATCACCAAAACTTGTCCCTCGCATTCTGGGATCACATTGAAGTTGTGTGTCATTATTTCCTCATTTAATTTAATGATAATTTATGAATTAAATCCAGCAAATAATAATTTATCTATCTAATTTGTAATAAACAAATTAGACATATGAAGCAGAGAGAATATCTGAAAGCATTTAAGAAGTATTGATTAATATAAAGATTTATATGCAAAACTTTATATATTCTCTGAAGATATAATCCCATAACTCCATAATATGTGTGTGACTATTTCAGGTGCAGGTATGTTAAAGAATTGATATGTTAAAGAATTAACTATGTTAAAGAATTAACTGTAATATACAGAATTTCAGCATAAGCCCCATGCCCTTTGCAACCTGATGTCACTTTTATGACTGAAAGTTACATGGCAAAAAGTATATTGCAGATGCAGTTAAAATTATTAATTAGATGATATTAAGATAAGGAGCTTATCAGGATGAGCCAGGAAACTACATGAGTCCTTAAAAACAGTTTTCTCTGCCTGGTGGTAGAAAAGAAAGCCTGAGAGGCTCAAAATGTAAGAGCCATTCAATCAGAGGAATACAGCTGCTGATCTTGAAGAAAAAAATTCTGACGTAGTAGGAGGGTCCTGGATGACCAGAGCACAGAAATTTGAATAGCTTCTAGGAGATAACATTGGCTCTGGTTGATATCTCACAAGCAACTGGTGATCTTATTCCTAATCACACTAAAAATTCACTTTGTCAACAAAGTGAATGAGATTGGGAGTAGATTCTTT
This sequence comes from Callospermophilus lateralis, assembly GCF_048772815.1. NCBI lineage: Eukaryota > Metazoa > Chordata > Mammalia > Rodentia > Sciuridae > Callospermophilus > Callospermophilus lateralis. The sequence continues at coordinate 69,294,460 of NC_135318.1, read as the reverse complement.
CTCAGTCAGATGAGCATTAGATAATACTGTCAGAATTCACCGTTTATAGTTTCCATGAATAGGGAGTCTAAACATGGCTCAACCATGTTTTATTAGCTCAAAGTATTATATTTAAGAAGCTATGATAGAATCTTGAGTTTCTCCAGAAACCTGTAGGTACTTCATGTAAATATATTTTAAGACCAACCCTCACCAGAATTCTCCATGAGAACACCTGCCAACTATAGTTAGAATTCTATCCTCACAAACTCAAGTAACCCCTGTATTTAAAACACGTAATAGTCTAGGATGAGAAAATTATCACAATGAATATATGTTTATGTTTAGGCAAATCTGGGCCTTTGATTATATTTGGTGGAGAATCCCCTACTTTATTTGCCTTCCTCAATAAACTCCTTTTATAAAAATCAGAAAATGGCAGATACATACTTCTGGAGCCTTCTCTGAAACTTGGGCACCAAAGCCAAGCCTGGGATTTTCACTTGGGGTTAATGATACAGGGAAAACCATAGGTGGCAAGAGAGGCAGCAGTATTGCCATTCTAGAGTATCAAGTAAAGTATACTAATGGCTTCCATGGAGTCCTTTAGTCCTGTTGGTAAAGGCAAAGGTAACATGTGTGGGTTTGCTAACCTGTACTTCTGAGTAAGCAAGCATGAATGATCAGCAAATCAGGAAGGTACAAGAAAACACACTTAATACATGTTTATGCAAAGTCCTAATATGGTGTCCCTGAAACTTATCCTGAAAAGTCTTGCTAGCAAATTTATCCATATCCATCTGCAAACCTGGGTTTTAAAAGCATTCTTACCACTCACTCTCTGAGTGGCACACTATTTATACCCATAATGGGCATAATAATGCATTTTTTTGCTGAATTCCTGCTTCTCTTCTAGAACTCTATAAATTTGTTATAATGCTAGATAAAGGATTCCAACTGGAGAGCCTCCAAGAAAAATACTACATATAAAGTCTCTAATGAGCTTCTCTCAGAAGAAACAAACTACACATATTGCTTCATTTATGGTGCTGGGGAACAGTGGGTTCTCTGTAACTTCTCCTGGGAGGGGGACAGCATAAATAAAAACCCTGCACATAGACTCTCACAAGCAACACCTGCTTTTCTTCCTTATGCTATGGCTACACATCCTTACTAAATTGCTATAATAAGTTGTATAACTCATATAACTGTAAGCAGAATACCACAAATCATAGCCAATCTCCTAGATTTGGGGGTCTTGATTTTGACCATACCTATAGTCTCCTGACCATGATTGACAGTAGGTATTCCATTCATTTTTGGAAATAAGAAACCATTATTCAAACTGCAGAAGACATTTTTCAGTACTGTCTAATGTGGGGTCAAGAATCAAAACTAAATGGATCTAATGAAGTATTTATAAAATTATTCAATTACAGAGTACACTAGGATTAAAATTCAAAGTGTATTCTAGGCCTACTCTATTCCCATTGTATAATCTCTGCCTTCCTATGAAAATACTTATTACTTAGCCATTTCTCTATAGAGTCCTTCAGTAAATATTCCCTAAACTATCAGTCTCAACCATAATCTAAACTCTGCAAGTAACAGGTACAATCTGTGTAGTGCACTCCATATTTTACCAGTTCTAATTGTAAGAAAACCCTTCTAGCAATAACCCACAATTGCATGTGGCCCCTCTATGTGCTCACTCTGTTATCATTTTCTTCTCCGTGTCCACAGTTTCTAATACTTATATGATTTAGAGATTATGAATTTCAGATGTCTGCTTTTAGTCTAAAATTTTGATGCAATTACAACTGGATATGAACAGATAAAAATGGTAGATATTTATATTAATATTTGTAAACCCAAACTATCTCTCATTTTTCTGTGCCTCTCACATTTGGGATTAGCTCAAAATTTTTTTGCCAGATGAGGCTCTGTTTAAAGAATAAAATCTCTGTTGAGTATTTAAATGCAGTGTTCATTGCCCTAAACTTACTGAGTCAAGTCATGTCTTCATCAGAAAATCCTGCTTGTTAATACTATTTTCCAAATGTCTATACCTATTGATAATTGGTATGTCATTTCTGATGAAATGTTCAAATATGTAGCTCATTTTTCAATTAGGTTATTATTATCATTATTATTATTATTATTATTATTATTATTATTTATATGTCTTTTTTGTGTGTATGTGTATATGTATGTTACACTACTGAGTTGTAGAAATCCCTTATATATTTTTGAGTTGTAAATGTTTCTTTTATACTTTGTAGTTTAACTCCTCATCAGATATGTGGTCTGAAAATATTTCTCCATTCCCTTGGATAATTTATCATTCTATTGATTGTTTACTGTATTGTGCAGAAGATTGTTTCTTTTCTTTTGCTGTGTTATTTTTTCATATACATGAAACTATTGACAAATCATAGATCATGAAGTTTTTTTCTATATTATTTCTCATTTTTTATTAAATTGGACATTTGAACTTGAACACATCTTTAAAATTTTCTGGTTCACAAAAATTGTATATATGTATGGCTGGAAAATGAATAGGAATATGTTGGTCAGAGAATAAAGCATTTCAATGAGGAACAAATTTCAAGAGTGATGTTGTACAAACTGACACTAATTAATAACAATGCATTGTATACTTTACAACTGATAAGAAAGTATATCTGTAAGTATTATCACCACACAAAAAAATTGAGGCAATAAATTCATTTGTTAGCTTGATTTAAACCTTCCAGAATTTTCACATGTGTCAAAACATTATGTGTACTTGACTATGGTTTTTCTAAGTTTTCAATCTATTTTGAGTTGATATTTGTATGTCATTTAAGAATTCAAACCATCCTTTTGCATGTAGATTTTCCTGTTTCCCAGTAATGTTTGTTTTAGTAAAAATCTTTTTCCAATTGGGTATCCTTGGCACCCTCATCAAAAATTAGTTGGCGATAAATGTGTAATTTCTTTTTCTTAGTTCTCTACATTACCCCCAATCATCAGTGAAATTGAAATAAAAAACACAATGAGATATCACCTCACACTTGTCAGGATGAATATTCAAAAACAAAAGCAAAACAACAAAATACAATAGAAGTTGGTGACATAGAAATTTGAATTCTTACAATGCTGGTGGAAGTGCAAAATGATAGCAGACCCTACAGAAAACAGTAGGGAGATTATAAAAATACAAAAAAAATTTGTTCATTGTCCTAAACTTACTGAGTCAAGTCATGTCTTTTATTTAAAAATAAAACTACCATATGATCCAGCAGTTCCTATCTGGATAGTTATCTAGACAAACTGAAATCAGAGTCTCATTGCAGTTTATTGCAGTTATTCACAGTAGTCAAGCTGTGAAATGCCTTAATGTACCTTCAGCTATGTGATTAATTTAGAGTTACAGAAATTTCCATCATGTTTTTCTGTCAGTAACTAGTTCTGTAATTGAAACTAACAACAGTATTGCTGAGCATCTGACATTGCAGAAATAAGGAGCAAATGGCAGAATTCTGAGAAAACTAACCAACAAGCTTTTGATCCTACATTAACAAAGAGTTTGACTGTATTTCTTTACATAAATAAAGCTCAGTTAATGTTACTAAAATATTTTCACCTTTCCTTTAAAAGTTGGCACTTAAAGGATTCATACTAAATCTCCAATTTCACTTATTGGCTTGAAATTAATCCCTTTAAAATTTTTGAAATATGCATATGCATAAATTATTAACTAAAATTAGGAATGACTTTATATTTGGACTTGATACAAAGAGAAAAAAATCATGCCTAATTCCAAGTGTAATGCCTGGCTTTGTGGATGAAGAGAGTAATTTCAAGGTAGAATTAAAAATTCACACTTTTCTCTTTGCAAATTTTAACCTCAATTGAATTAGGCATAACTTTTTATCAAACTGACTTTGTAAAAGTTAAGTTGTACTTTAATGTTATTTTTATCTCCTTATGCACTTAAATCTCTAGGGGAAGAGAGAAAAAATGGAAAACACTCTGATGCTGTCTGATATCTGGATTTCATGAGGTTTATCATGCATTCTTATAAGGATGATTAATAAATATTTCTTAAAGTAAATTTGTCGAAGTTCTAAAAGGGGTCTCTGCTCTATTTGAGCATATTTAGGCACCAAAAGTAATCTATGTGGTACAATCTCTGCTATTAAGAAAAGTAGAGAGACAAGCCTATTACAGGAGAAAACAATATCATAATATATGAATAATGTAATGTATGATGATATGGATTGAAATTGAAACTTTTAAAGGTCTTTATGGAAAATTAGTAACTTTAGAATAATATAAAATAACAAGGGAAACCTGAGTAGAAGAATAAAATAGAGAAATAGAATGATTAAAACGGGAAAGAATCAGTCAAAAATTAGGTTGAGCAGAAGATTCACAGTGGGGGGCAATAAGAATAATGTACACAGAAAACAGTCGACATTTGGTTTTTCATACAAATATAAGAAAATAATAATAAAAGGATAATCTACATAGGATCCAGTGGGATTGTAATTTTTCTTATCTTTTTATTATTCAGAAATCAGCATGGTTACTTTGTTAAAATTCTCCATGTTGATCAGTCTGATCTTCATTGAAATTCATATATGCAAAACACATTTGGGCAGTTCTGTCTGTCTTCTGTCCTGTCGCTTGGGCCAGGAATGGACAGAAGATCCAGATTTCTTAAAGACTCAATTGTGGGGACGCCACCCCTGGGCTGTTATAGCATCTTCACTGGGCCTAGAGCCAAGAAGGTTTTGATCTGGCGTTGCACCGTGGCTCCTCCCATTCTGTGTGATGCACATGTGATCTCTGTCTTTGCTGGGCTAGGAAGCCCCCTTTCTCATAGCTCCAAACTTGGGTGTTACCCACTGGGCTTGGACTGGCCCCCTGTATAAATAAAGGCAACACAGGCTTGCTCACTCTCTTTCCAGCGTGGAAGCTGGACTCTTAAGGTGGAAGAGCCGTCCTGTCCCTGCTCTTTAAAACTATTTTCTGTGTCCTTTGATTTTTCATCACATTCCTCTCTTAGCCATGTTCGCAGCCATCCCACATCACGCCCAGGAAATCCATATTCCATGGACTGCGCAGACGTGGGGGAGACTAGAGATTGGGATTCAGAGACCAACTGGGCTGTTTCTCACTAATACTAAAAATGAAAGAGATTTAAAATCTGGAAGTTTGAAGGGGTTGTACTATACAGATGGAGAAGCCCTAGACAACTGTTTTGAGGAAGAGGATTAAAGATGATATGAAGAGACACAAGAAGTCAGAAGAAATTGCCAGCTCATGAATGCTCTGCAGTTGGCGTTTCTCTCTTCCTTCCTTCTTTCCTTCGTGTATCACTCCTTCCTTTAATTTCATTAGCTAGACTAAATAGGTTCTTTAACATGAATCTGTAAGAACATCAGGATGAAACTGCTGATGTGAGATACACACACACACACACACATATAAATGCATATATATTCATTTATGTATGTACATAATATTGTAGTAGCAATTCTATCTATTAATACAAGGTCAACACATATCAAATATTATGTAGTAGAACTCATAACCTACTATCTCCAATACCAGAACTAAGGAAATTTGTCTATTTTCATATCATATCATATAAAATGCATTTGCAATTATCACTTTATTGATACATGAAGATTAATGGAATTATCCAAATTAAAAACAATATGTAGGAAAATAATTTATTTGAAGGTTTTTAAAACTTTCTATACATTTTCAGGAGGAAGACTTTTCCATTCCACATAGTCAAATTAGAGTCTCTGTTCATAGTATTGGGAAGTTGAACAAAAATTGCATATGTTTAAGAGAGTATAAAGTTTCTAGAGCAATAATAATGTGCACAGAAACAAACCTATGAGGTTTAAAAGATCATGCTCATTTGTGAAACCATGTTTAATTTTTAATAATGGCTAACTTTTGGAGACCATTGGGGCATTAAATAAAATCCAAACTCTGCAAGATATTTGGAACATAAAATCACTGCCAGTGTAAGTGAATGTTAAAATCATTTTGAAGAGAGTATATGTAGGGAAATGTTCTCCATTTGGGGTTTCTGTTACAGCATGTGAGGAGTATAGAGGAAGAGATACACAAGTTCAAACAGGGACTAAACCATTCAGAGAAGAAAAGGGTTGAGAGAAAAATCGTTATCAAACCTCAGTGAAGATATTACTGACTTTTACTATATATATAACTAGCATTGTCAATAACAATATAAAGTTCTCACAAGTTATATAAATCTCAACAGTAGAATTACTATAGAGAGAAGAAATAAAAGAACCAAAAAGTAACTGCCACATGACAGGAGAAAGTACTAAACAGGGTGGAGATTTTCCATGGGGCTCTGAAGAGTTTGCCACAGAGTAGAGGGTGGTGGGATGACTTACAAAGCAAAAAAAACAATGAAATTCTGAAGAATACATAAAATTATTTGGACTCCATATTTAACACCAGACTGGTGTAGACTGGAAGTCAGTTTACTTGTGAAACAAATTATCCTAATAGCTAAAATTCACATTGGTAGCATTTCAAGTACAAATAAATTTTTTGAAACTTAGGATTTAATATGCACAAAGTTAGTACTTGGTTTACAAATTATGCACAGAGATACCAGTAATATAATTGGGAGGTAGAGTTGATTACATTCTTTAATTTATTTTGAAATAATCTCTTTGTTTCAGACTTTCAGAAGAATCTATCTATCAATACACTTTCTTTACAACTTTAGAGATCAGTATAGAACCAAATTTCCAAATCAGTATTATATTTAGTGTATGTTATTCTTTAATGAACTACAGAGTCAGAAGTGTGCTCCAAGTTTCTTTGAACTTTTAGAACGAATTAGTTTCTGATATGGATTAAAGTAGTCATTTGGTGAAAGAAAGTATTTCCAGAAATAGTGAATTTTAAAAGCTTTATTTCCAACAAGCCTTCTGTTTTTGGAATATATGTGTAAGTCATGTCAGTGTTTTAAGCCCAGAGGGAGTAACCCCCTTTCATTCCACATGGGAGTGTGTGTCTTTCCTGAGCTTTTACTATATTGATGGCATGACATTCTCCACTCCTCCCATGAAAATGATGGTAATCCTAAAGGCAAATTAAGGAAAATGGATATATGTTTGCATATTTTTTTGAGGTTTGTCATTACTGCAATGTTAACAACAAAATTGTCAGAGATTGGCCAACAGTAGCATAGAGTAGTTAACACATAAAACAACCAAACAAAATAGCCATGTTCCTACCCAAACTTATTATTTATCAAGAATTTCTGAGGTACTATGAATGGATGGGTAATTCAAACCTAGTATCATGTTGTGGACAGAGAATAGAGAATCTGGGAGGCCAGGTAGAATTTGAAGGACAGAGTAGAGAAATGTATGAATGAAAGATGGTTCCAGACAGATCACTGAATATCTGTACAGAGTTTCCTCAAATCTTCAGTTCAATATTGATTAAAAAGAAATGTGGAGGGTTGGTTTTGAGGTGGAGCTCCTAGAAGTGGGACTGCTGGGATCAACAGAAGCCAGAAGAGGCAAGGAAGTTTCTTCTCAGTAGCTTGCATGGAGCATACACCTGCCAACACCTAGGGTTTGCATGTGTTGCCTCCATCACTGTAAGAGAAGAGATGTCTCCTGTTCAGTCACCTCATTTGTGCTCATTTGTTAGATTATTCCTAGGAAACTAATGTAAATATAAAAGAAATAATTTTCTTTTTTTTTAAGAGAGAGAGAGAGAGAATTTTTTAATGTTTATTTTTTAGTTTTCGGCAGACACAACATCTTTGTATGTGTGCTGAGGATCAAACCCGGGCTGCACGCATGCCAGGCGAGCGTGCTACCGCTTGAGCCACATCCCCAGCCCCCAAAATAAATAATTTTCATAGGGGAAAATAAACAAAAAGCAAAGTCAAAAAACAAATGGGAAAAAAATGGTAGCAACTCATGTAAGAAAGGACTAATATTATATATACAAGAAGGTTTATGTAACATGGAAAGAACTTTTGTACATCAGTATTTTTTAAAAGCCAAGCTCTTAACAGAAAATGGACATGAAGTCTTCTGATGATATTCTCACTGTTTTGTTGAGACAATTAAGAGATAATTTATGAATAATCCTGTCCACCCCAGGAAAAACTCTAGAAGATCCATGAGAGAAAAAAGAAAACAATAACAGCAAAAGAAAGAAAATAAAGGATAATATTTTGGTGCATTGGGGCATGTCTGTAATCCCAGTAACTCTGGAGACCGAGACAAGAGGATCTCAAGTTCAAGAGACCCAGTCTGGAGAATTTAGTGAGACACTCACTCAAAATAAAAATGTAAAAGTGCAAGGCATATAGCTCAGTGGTATAGTTCTCATGTTCACATTCAATCCCCAGTACCACGGTGGTGGGGAAGAGAGGCCACCATTGATCAAGAAATTATCAGATCCCTTCAAAGTTTAAATGCTTAAAGTTGCTAATGTTGCAGACCTTATACAAACCCTGTCACTACTTTGGCAAACTCCTGTATGAACATGCTACTTAAAACTACATGTGAAAGATGGTCTAACTGAGAGCACTAACAGGGTCCAACTGTAATGCCATAGGACTACTCCATCCTAGTTTTCATAGTACATAAACATTTTATATAAAATTTCAATTCAAGAAAACTATCCAAACTCTCTTATCCCTAGAGTGTAAAGGAGGGAATGATCATTAGAATCTCTGCTCTTTTGGCTGGAATACGTTCTTTTTCTCTGCGATTATACATAACATTTTTAGAATTACTAATGAAGACAGAGGACACTAAGCAATCTAACTGCATGAAAAGAGTTACTAAGTTTTCTTTAGTGTCTAACTTAAAATTAGAGAGTGGATAATTACTCTGGTAACAACATGGGTTTGGAACATGACTTTCAAGATAAAATTTAAGGCAGTGTATCACATCAGCATTTCACAAATGTTTGTGTACATCATGTGAGCTGCAGAGAACAACACTGACCCTACTACAACATGGCATTTTTCTCCAAGGTGGTAAGCTGACTACCAGGTTGAATACATTGGATCACTTTCATTCTCGAGAGGCATCCTTTTGTACTTCCTGAAATAAACACTCCGGATGCATATTTGCATTCTGTGCATACGATGCCTCTGCCAAAACAGTCACCTATGGACTTATACAATGACTTATTCACCCATGACGTTACTCCACGCACCATAGCTTCTGATCAAGGAACTCACTCCACAACAATAAAACACAACCATGAGCTTTATCTCATGGATTCACTGGCTCATCACATCCTTCATCCTGAAAGGAAGGAAGGAAGGAAGGAAGGAAGGAAGGAAGGAAGGAAGGAAGGAGGGAAGGAAGGAAGGAAGGAAGAGAGGGGAGGGAGGGAGGGAGGCAACAGTATCTCAGATAAATCAATTTACAAACAGGAAGGTATATTTTGGCTCATGGATTTAGAGGTTTCATTATAGAAATCTATTGGTCCTCTTTTGCTGGGCCTGTGGTGATATAGCACATCAGGACAGAAAGCATGAAAAAGAGAAAACTGTTTGCTTTGTGGCTAGGTATAAGAGAAAGAGAGGAATAGAATTCAGTCCCCACAACCCATTTTGAGGACACAACTAAAAAGGCCTAAAATTTTTCACTGGGCTCCACATCATAAAGTTTCCACCAACTCCCAATAGTACTAAGGGCTGGAATCCAAGCCCTTAAACATGTGCCTTCAGGCGACACTCATGATTCAACTGTAGCAATAGGCCAGATCATTTGATTCACTGCAATTATTTGTGTGTGTGTGTGTGTGTGTGTGTGTGTGTGTGTATGAGTGTATGTGTATGTTTGTGTATCAAGATAAGTACCTCAAATCATCCAAACTGTAAACCTTAATATATATATATATTAAAAAAAAGAACAAGGAGAAAAATTGTCAGGGCTTGAATAGCACTATAGTTTGTTTCTACCTGTGAAAACGATAAAGGCTTATAGTAGACTCAACATTAAATACTCAAAAAAGTTTTATCTCAGTAGTGTAGAAAAATTAATCCTAGACCAATAGCTGTCTGAAAGTAAGTTTAAAAGAAATAGCTGGGAATATCAAACTATTTCTAGTAGCTTAATTATGTTCCAGACCAAAACTCAGACATATTTAAAGAGAACACAAATATGTGGCACAAAACATAATAACATTTACAATATGTGACATCCAACAAACAATTACTAGACATAGAAAGAAGAAAGACAACATGACTTATTATAAGTAGAAAGATCAATTAAAAAACAAATACAGGCCCAGACCCAATACAGAGGTTATCACTGATACAGTAAATATTTACTATTCTCTGTATGTTCTACCACATAAAGAAAGTATTGTCATATTAAGAGAGAAGAAAAAAATGTAAAATGACCAGAGTTAAATATTTACTAAAGAAGAAGAAAATAATCTGAAATATAAAATACCCTGTATTGTCTTAACAGTAGGACACATATTGTAGAAGTGAGATTATAGCAATAGACAATATCCAAAATGAAACACATATTGGACAAAAGGAAGAAGAAACACTGAAGTCAATTAACATCATTTCAGTGACAACTTTCACTGCCTTAGTATGCATGTCACTGGAGACACCAAAGGAGAAGAATGATGAGGCAGAGGCGTCTTTGAGAAATAGTGGCCCAATTATGTCCAATTTACTAAAAAATATGTTCTCAAAGATTCAAGAAGTTCAACAAAACAAACAGAAACACAAAGAGATGAAGAGAACTTCTTCAACACATATCATAATAAAATTTCTCAAAATTAATAATAAAGAGACAATTTTGAAAGTAGCCAGAAAGGACACATACATATGGGGAATGAAAACAATGACAGGATATTTCTGGCTACAGAAAAACATGAGCAACAAGACAGAAGAAGAACATCTTTAAAGAACTAGAAGTATAAAATGTCAACTTAGTTTTTTATACCCAGTAAAACTATTTTTCAGAGGTAAAGTGAAATAAATAGTTTCCTGAACAAGGGCTGAGAGAATCCATTACTATCAGATCTGACCTCCAAAGAATATTAGAGACATTCCTTGAGGCAGGAAGAAAATACTCCATGGAATCTTGAATTTTTTTTCCAATTATTAGGAGTAGAGAAAATTTTAAGATGTAAGTAAACAAAAAAGTTTTTAAATTTATAAAAAAATCTATCAAAGATAATTCAGAGGTTAAAACAATAAATTTTCTGAGTATTCTTAAAAATCTTATTTGTGATAGTAGGTACATGGGCTTCCATTTCTTAAAGCACAGCACTGCAATCTAAAATCTATAAGAAATTTTTTGTAAAATATCTCAAAATAATTGTATTTTCTAAGGGAAGAAAGATTATTTTTGTCATAACCTAAATAGTTTCTGATTATCAGGGACATGAAGATTTTTTCTATTTAAAATTAATTAGTATCATTTTATGACATTTTATTGTCTTTTTAATTTCTTGGCATAAAATGTTTCCATCATTGTTCATTAAAACTAACATAATAATATCACATTACTATATTAAACTATACTAATATATATATATATATTAAAATATACTAATATAATTATATACTAATATAATTATATATTAATGTAATTATATATTAAACTATACTAATATAATTTAATATCATACAATAAAATGACAATAAGTATGTTAGGTAGAAAATTAGTTTATAATTAGAGAACTGCATATAGATAATACACCAAATAGTGTCACATTGGCCATTTTTTAAAGGGTGCCTATTTAGGTTGGTCTAATTGATTGGTTTATTAGTCTGACCAGTTTCTCTGCTTTTTGCTGAAGATAAAAACACAGGATTATCTAATGTAAATTAATGGATTTTTTCCTCTTAATTTTGACATTGTAGGTACAGTAAATACACAGGGAAGAAAGTCTCAAAATGTACTAACAAAGAATTAAATAATGTTTAAGGAATAATTTAGCCTAGTTGTAAGCCATGCAATGCAGTTATAGCAGATCCTCCATATGTGGTTCTCTTAAACAGTGTATTACCAAATTTCAGTGCGTTCTTTACTGTAAAATAAAGAACAACAGAGTGCTCATTTGTGTGGGTGTTTTCTGCACAGTGCAATTATTTCAAGCAATCCAAATGGAGTTACTCAAACCCCATTATTTAAATGAATTTTATATAATAAAAAGTGACATTGCTGGAATTTGATTCTAAATATTTTAGCCATAAAGGTCAATTTTTTATGAAAATTGTGTTATTTCTTAATGCCCTTGATGTTGACATTTTTGATATTTATATAAATTATGTTTAGCTCTGTCCTCAAATTTTATCTTGAGGACAGATATTTAAAAATATTATGAAATATTTTATTGTATATATGAGCTATTCCACAACTGTCAAATATACTGCTATTAAGAAACTCAACAATCGTATCCCTTTTACCATATTTAGCATATTGACATTTCCTTTAAATCAGGGGTGACAAGACAAGTATATATTTGGCTGTTATCTTAGGGGTTTGATTAATGGAAGCTGAATATACTGAATTTCCAGCCCCTCAGTTTAAAAAATATTGCATTTTTAGTCATTTAAAACTAAACTTTTTTTTTTTAGAATTCCAATAGTCTTCCATGTGTAGACCTTCTCTTCAACTCTAAATCACTGTTCCTGAACTATTTAAGTACTTGAATATAGAAAAGAAATCATACTTGAGTAGATTGCTGATACCAAATATATTTTTTCCTCTCCCTCTTCTCCACTTCATTCTATAACAGGGGTTTTAGATTGTTGTGGTCTTTGGACCAGCAGCATCAGAATGACCCAAGAACTTGTAAGATATGAACATCTTCAGCCTTGCCACACTTATGCTAGATAAGCTCTTGAATTGGGCCCCAGAAATCCATTTTAGCAAGTTGAAAAAACCACTGATCTAGATATGTAATATTGCTATTTCTTTTTGATCAAATTTGTTTCTGTAACTTCAAGATATATACTTTTTTGCTTACCCAACACTTGAAATTGATATTATTTAAATTCTTAAACTTCAGCAATTGGATATATGTAAGCTTCATTTTCTAGATTCTGTGTTCAACATTTTCAGTGACAAATCCTAAATGATGGAAATTATGCCACAGTCTTTTCTTTGGATTATTTAACGGTGGCTCAGAGATGGCAATTTGTGTTTCACTATAGCTTTTCTCACTATAGTCATGTAGGTTGTGACAGATAAAAAATAAAAATATAAACAACCAGGAAAAGAACAGGTAAAAGTACAACACCAAATGTCCAATTTAATGTCCATTAAAACCTGGAATTCACTCTAAACTGGATCATAAATGTCTTCTGAACATCTTTTCATAGCACATTAGCATTTCCTGGGTTTATACTTTGGGGAAGCTTCTCCTTTGATGACTGAAGGGTTCGATCAGCAATAATTCCTAGCGGTTTGTACACTAATGCTGATCTGAACATTATCATGCAAAACTGATTTTTTATTAGTTCAAAACAATGCCAGGTGAGTTAGAAAATTATCTTTCTGTCAAAGTTAGTACTTTATCATTAAGATCCCCAAAGATGGCTTCTCTATAATTCTTGAGGCTTCCTCTTTCCAGAAAAGTGGGATAAGGTTGTCTTTGAAAAGGCTGGAAAACTATGTGAGTGAGTTATATTAGAGACTCACTTTACTCCAATATTTTCATCCCATTTTATGTTCCAGAAATCCACATCACATTAAATTTTCTTTCTTTTTAAATGAGTTTATTTTTTTAAATACATGACAGTGGAATGCATTATAATTCTTATTACACATATAGAGCACATTTTTTCATATCTTTGTATATAAAGTATGTTAACACAAATTCATGTTTTTTTACATGTACTTTGTTTCTGTTTTTTTTTTACATTACAATTCTGATTACACATATATACCACAATTTTTCATATCTCTGTTTGTATATAAAGTACATCGACACTCAATCCGTGTCTTCATGTACTTTGGATAATGATGTCCATCACATTCAACAATCCTTGCTTGCTAATCCCCTACCTCCTCCCTTCCCCTCCCTCCCCTCTTCCCTATTTAGAATTCATCTGTTCCTCCCATGTTTCCCCTCACTTCCCCACTATGAGTCAGCCTCCTTATATTAGGGAAAACACTCGGAATTTGTTGTTTTGGGATTGGCTAAATTCACATAGCATTATCTTCCCAACACCATACATTTACCTGTAAATGCCATGATTTTATTCTCTTTTATTGCTGAGTAAATTTCTATTGTGTATATATACCACATTTTTTTTTTTGAGAGAGAGAGAGAGAGAGAGAGAGAGAGAGAGAGAGAGAGAATTTTTTAATATTTATTTTTCAGTTTTTGGCGGACATAACATCTTTGTTTGTATGTGGTGCTGAGGATCAAACCTGGGCAGCACACATGCCAGGCAAGCGTGCTTCCATTTGAGCCACATCCCCAGCCCAATACCACATTTTTTTATCCATTCATTCACTGAAGGACATTTAGGTTGGCTGCACAGTTTAGCTGTTGTGGATTGTGCTGCTATAAACATTGATGTGGCTGTGTCCATGTAGTATGCTGGTTTTAAATCCTTTGGGGATAGCCCCAGGAGAGGGATAGCTGGGTCAAATGGGGGTTCCATTCCCAGATTTCCAAGGAATCTCCATACTGGTTTCCATATTGGCTGCACCAATTTACAGTCCCATTAGCAATGTATGAGTGTGCCTTTTTCCCCACATCCTCGCCAACACTAATTGTTTTTTATCTTCATACTAGCTGCCATTCTGACCAGAGTGAGATGATATCTTAGAGTAGTTTTGATTTGCATTTCTCTGATTGCTAGAAATGATGAGCATTTTTTCATATATTTGTTGATTGATTGTATATCCTCTTCTAAGAAGTGTCTGTTCAGATCCTTGGCCCATTTGTTGATTGGTTTATTTGAATGTTTGGTGCTTAGCTTTTTGAATTCATTATATACCCTAGAGATTAGTTCTCTATCTGATGTGTGATGGGGTAAAGATTTTCTCCCAGGATGTAGGCTCTCTGTTCACCTCACAGATTGTTTCTTTTGCTGAGAAAAAAAAAATTTAGTTTGATTCCATCCCATTTATTGATTCTTGGTTTTAATTCTTGTGCTATAGGAGTCTTATTAAGGAAGTTGGGGCCTAATCCCACATGATAAAGATTAGAACCTACTTTTTGTTCTATTAGACGCAAAGTCTCTGGATTAATTCCTAGGTTCTTGATCCATTTTGAGTTGAGTTTTGTGCATGGGGAGAGATATGGGTTTAATTTCATTTTGTTGCATATGGATTTCCAGTTCTCCCAGCACCATTTTTTTGAGGAGGCTCTTTACTCCAGTGCATGTTTTTGGCACCTTTGTCTAATATAAAATAATTGTAATTTTGTGGGTTAGTCTCTGTGTCCTCTATTCTGTACCATTGGTCTACCAGTCTGTTTTGGTGCCAATACTATGCTGTTTTTGTTACTATTGCTCTGTAGTATAGTTTAAGGTCTGATGTAGCAATGGAACCTGTTTCGCTCTTCCTGCTAAGGATTGCTTTAGCTATTCTGGGTCTCTTATTTTTCAGGATGAATTTCATGATGCTTTTTCTATTTCTATGAGGAATGTCACTGGGATTTTGATTGGAATTGCATTAAATTTGTATAGTGTTTTTGATAGTATGGTCATTTTGATAATATTAATTCTGCCTATCCAAGAGCAAGGTAGATCTTTCCATCTTCCAAGGTCTTCTTTGATTTCTCTCTTTATGGTTATGTAGTTTTCATTGTATAGATCTTTTACCTCTTTAAGTTGATTCCCAAGTATCTTTTTTTTTTGAGGTTATTATAAATGGGTAGTTTTTCTCATCTTCTTCCCAGAGGATTTGTCACTGATATACTGAAATGCCTTTGACTTATGGGTGTTGTTTTGATATCCTGCTAATTTGATGAATTCTTTTACTAGTTCTAGAAGTTTTCTGGTGGAATCTTTTGGGTCTTCTAGTATAGAATCACATCATCAACAAATAGTGCTAATTTAAGTTCTTCTTTTCCTATTCATATCCCTTTGATTTATTCCATCTGTCTAATTGCTCTGGCCAGTGTTTCAAGAACTATGTTGAATAGAAGTGCTGAAAGAGGGCAACCCTGTCTTGTTTCAGTTTTTAGAAGTAATGCCTTCAATTTTTCTCCATTTATAATGATGTTGGCCTGAGTCTTAGCGTAGATAGTCTTTACAATGTTGAGATATGTTCCTGTGATCCCTAGTTTTTCTAGTGTTTTTAACATAAAGGGGTACTGTATTTTGTCAAATGCTTTTTCTGCATCTATTGAGATATCATATGATTCTTAAATTTAAGTCTATTGATGTGATGAATTACATTTATTGATTTCCATTTGTTGTACCAACCTTGCATCCCTGGGATGAATCCCACTGGATCATGATGCATGATCATTTGATACATTTTTGTATTTGATTTACCAGAATTTTATTGAGAATTTTTGCATCTATGTTCATTAGAGATATTGGTCTGAAGCTTTCTTTATTTGATGTGTCTTTTTGCGATCAGGGTGATACTTGCCTCATAGAATGCTTTTGGAATTACTGCCTTCTATTTCCTCAAATAAATTGAAGAGTATTGGCATTAGTTCTTCTTTAAAGGTATTGTAGAACTCTGCTATGTATCCATCTGGGTTGGACTTTTCTTGGTTGGTAAGTTTTTGATGGCTTCTATTTTCTCATTTGAATATTGGTCTGTTTAAATTATGTATATCTTTCTGACTCAATCTGGACAAATAATATGACTTAAGAAATTTGTTGATGCCTTTAATGTCTTCTATTTTATTGGAGTATAAGATTTCAAGGTAATTTCTAATTATCCTCTATATTTTTGTAGTGTCTGTTGTGATATTACCTTTTTCATCACATAGGCTGATAATTTGAGTTCTTTCCTCTCCTTCTCTTCATTAGCGTAGCTAAGGGTCTGTCGATTTTACTTATTTTTTTCAAAAAACCAACTTTTGTTTTGTCAATTTTTTCAATTGTTTCCTTTGTTTCAATTTAATTGATTTCAGCTCTAATTTTAATTATTTCTTGCCTTCTGCTGCTTTTGCTACTGGTTTGTTCTTCTTTTTCTAGGCTTTGAGATGTAGTATGAGGTCATTTATTTGTTGACTTTTTCTTTTTTTAAGGAATAAACTCCATGCAATGAATTTTCCACTTAGTACTGTTTCATAGTGTCCCAGAGATTTTGATGTTGTGTCTATGTTCTCATTTACCTCTAAGAATTTTTTAATCTACTTGATGTCTTCTATGACTCATTGTTCATTCAGTAGCATATTGTTTAGTCTCCAGGTAATGGAGAAATTTTTATTTTTTTATTTTGTCATTGATTTCCAATTCCATTCCATTATTATCTGATAAAATGCATGGTAGTATCTCTACTTTTTTTTATTTGCTAAGAGTTGCTTTGTGGAATAGTATATAGTTTATTTTAGAAAAGGATCTATGTGCTGCAGAAAAGAAAGTATAACCATTTGATGCAGATTGAAATATTCAATATATGTCAACTCTAAGTTATTGAGTGTATTATTAAGTTCTATAGTTTCTTTATTCAACTTTTTTTTTTTTTTTTTGGAAAATCTATCCAGTGGTGGGAGGAGTGTGTTAAAGTCACCCAAGATTATTGTGTTCTGGTCAATTTGACTTGAGAAGAGTTTATTTGATGAACATAGTTGCACCATTGTTTAGGGCATATATATTTATGATTGTTATATCTTGTTGGTGTATGGTTCCCTTGAGCAGTATGTAATGTCCATATTTATCCCTTTGATTAACCCTGGTTTAAAGTCTACTTTATTTGATATGAGTATGGAAATCCTTGCTAGCTTCCACAGTCCATGTTAGTGGTATGATTTTTTCCACCTTTTCACTTTCAGTCTGTGAGTCTCCTGGAGGCATCATATTGGGGTTTTTTTGTTGTTGTTGTTGTTTATTTTTTAATTCCAATCTGCAAGCCTATGTCTTTTGATTGAAGAGAGTTTAAGCCATTAACATTTAGGGTTACTATTAAGACTTGGTTTGTATTTCCAGCCATATTTGTTTATTTTTTTAATTTTATTTTTGAATTAGTTTTCCTCTTGACTAGTTTTTTCCTTTAGTGTACTATCTCACTCTGCTGATTTTCATTGCCGTTTTTTATTTTCTCTTCATGAAATATTTTGCCAAGGATGTTTTGTAATGTGGTTTTCTAGCAATAAATTCTTTTAACTTTTTTTTATTGTGGAAGGTTTTTACCTCATCTTCAAATCTAAAGCTTAATTTTGCTGGATACAAGACTCTTGGTTGGCATCCATTATCTTTCAGAGCTTGATATATGTTGTTTGTTCCAGGATCTTCTAACTTGCAGGGTCTGTATTAAAAAAAATCTGTCATCATCCTAACCATTTTCCCTTGTATATAATCTGATTCCGTTCTCTTGTGGCTTTTTAAATTCTCTCCGTATTCTTTTATGTTGGGCATTTTCATTATAATGTGCCTTGGTGTGGGTCTGTTGTGATTTTGTACATTTGGCATCCTGTAGGCTTCTTGAATTTGGATTTCCAATTCATTTTTCATGTTTGGAAAGTTTTATGATATTATTTCATTAAATAAATTGTTCATTCCTTTGGTTTGGACCTCTATGCCTTCCTCAATCCCAATAACTCTTAAATTTGTTTTTTTTTATGCTATCCCAAATTTCTTGAATTTTGTGCTCCTGGTTTCTTATCATTTTCGCTATGTGGTCTGTATTCTCTTCAAGATGATTTATTTGATCTTCATTGTCTGATGTCCTATCTTCTAAGTGGTCTACTCTGTTGATGATGCTTTCATTTGAATTTTTAATTTTCTTTATTATTTCTTTCATTTTAAAGATTTCTGTTTTGGGATTTTGTTTGTTTGTTTGTTTGTTTGTTTGTTTTGTAGAACCTCTATCTCCCTGTTGGGGTGGTCTTTTGCTTCTTGGATTTGTTTTTGTAGTTTGTTGTTGAAGTGATCTTTCACTGACTGTATTTGTTCTCTTATGTGTTTTTTGAGATCCCAAAACATTTTAGTCATGTATATTCTGAAATCTTTTACTGTCATTTTTTTCTGCTGTAGCTCTCTATGTTTCTAATGATGTGTTATCTTGATTTGTTTGTGGTACTTTCTTCCCTTATCTTTTCATATTGCTCATGTGTTTTCCTTTCTAGCTCTGTGGATCTGGTGTGCTATTCTTTTTACCCTATAGATTTGTCATGCTCTTATAGGGTTCTAAGATCTCTCTTTGTGGGGAAGGACAATGTTAACAGATCACAATATCAACAATACAACACCTATAAACAAATTGTTGATAATTAAGACATTTACAGTTTAGTCTCAATGTCCAGAAATGTTGGATTTAATTATTATTTAAAATGTATTAAGTAGTTTCATAAAAAGGTTTACAGTTTCTGACGGTGGACAATGAACTGGGGGTCAGGTGTAGGACAAAATTTTGAGATATTGAGGGGAGAAGATGTGAGGATATAGAGTTAATATATCTTTGAAAATGTGAAGGAGAAATCTAGTGAAGAGGATTAGTAGCAGGAGAATATATAGGAGGTAATTTGGGGTAGACAATTATGTGGGAAGACCATAGACTATATAAAACACACATATATGTGTTTTTAGAAAAATACAGGATGTTAAAATCATACAATTTGGAGGGTGAAGGAAGAAGAAAGAGAAAAAAAGAAAAAAGAGAAGAAAATTTAAAAAGGAGGGGGCTTATGCAATTCCTCTATATTATATTATTTAGTGACTTAGTCCTCAAGGACCTATTTCATGCAAAGTTCTTGGTTTTATATATGTTGGGGATGTGAGGGCCAGAGGACAGAAGAGAAAGAAGAAGAGAGAGAGGGGGGAAAAACGCCTCTTAAATATCTGTTTCTTTCTCTTCTCACCCAGTAGGTGGAGTTGTCTCATCCAGTAGGTGTCTCTGCCTTCAGGATGGTATAGGTAACCAAGGTGTGAAGACTGCACCTGGTGTGGTACATCTGGAAGCGGGAAGTGCCATCCACCAGTTCCAGCAGAAAAATAGCACCTCACAGTTGGGTCTTTTTTTTGTGACCACTCATCTGACTTGAGTCCCCGGTATTGTCTCCTTCTCTTGCTTGGATATTTCCCAAAACCTAATCTCTCTGTTATGCTCCAGACTTTAGTCTCCCCATCTCTCTTATTTATCAGGTTTCAACTGCAGAACCTCTCAGGGTGGTGCCCTGTTTGCACTGCACTCTTGTCCAACTGAGAGCTGTTTTGTGTTGGGTGGTCACTGTGTCAATTTAATGCTGCTGGGTGTGTGGGGGGGAGGGAGCTGGAAATCAAATACCTGCTCAAATTGCGATCCAGTCTAATAGCCATGCCCACCAAAAAATGTTGAGGAAGGGTTTTCCAAGATGGAGTCGGTCTGCTTCCTTCCAGTGCCAGGGTGTCTAGTGAGGTTGAGGGAGCTGGGCGATGGCATTGTGCTGTGTTAAGGTAGCAGCTGAGTGACCTGTGTGGGAGCAGAGTGAAGTCTTGGTGGCCTGCAGATGTACTGATAGGTGATTCCGCTAAGGAGCGGAATCATGCCAAGGCTTGCATGGACTGAACCTTCGAGCTTTGGGTGCTGCTTGAATGTCGGGCGTCCTACTGGAACACTGAGGCCTGGAGCCCTGTGCTGTGTCACAGCACTCATGATTATGCAGAAAGCTGCTGTATGGAGGTCCTCTAATACTCTCAGAGATTCAGTATTTTGACTAGGTGAGATCTGGATCACAGAGCAACACAGAATACTGCCTCCCCCTGGTCCGCCATCTTGAAGATATATCCACATCATATATCTAGTATACAGCTCAAGTGACAAGGTATTAAGTGGAACACTGATATTGTAGTAGTCGCTGGAAGTCATCTTGTGTCTTGTGTAATACTGACAGCCCTCCTGAGTCAACATTTTATTGAGTATCTCCATATATGCCGAAGTTTTTTATGCAATGATTCATTGTGAAAACTGGGATCTTCCACATAGTTTACAATTGATGCAACATGATTCTGTTCTTCCACTCTCTTCATCAATATTACTTTCTTGTCCAGGAATTAGGAACCACAAGTACATTCCAGGAACTCTTTATTCAACAGAGAACATCAAATTACAATTTATGTCAAATGTCTTTGAGCCCATTGTCTCAAAATCCTTTCCTTCCTCTGCTCACTACCACCAAACTATTGTATCATGATATTTTGCCAACCCTAAACAAGCTCAAGCTCTGAAAAGTGTTAGTAGATTAAATACTCAAAACTCAATAAATATTCTGACTTATCCTCCCCAATAGACCCTAGCAAAGTAAAGTTCTTTTTTGTAATCATAAGTGGTAAACTGAAATTTGTTTATCAACAGGTTACTTGGGTGATGTTTCAAAGAGCCAGCAAATACAAACAATCAATATAATGTATGTGAATGACTTATCTAGTCATACCAAAATCAGAATGATGTATTAGAGGTCCTGTAACTAATTTGGTCCTGATTATGAGAATTTATCTGCTGACTAAAATGGCCTAACTTCAGTTTTAGTTGACTTTATAAAACCACTAAATGTCTGCTACAATCCATTTTGGAACTGGTAGGAATCTATAAATTGTATCCTTTCATCTGACCCTGTCTTTCAAATCAACTAAGTGCCCTTATAGGATGAACTGAAAATGGCATATTCATCCCTGGAACAAGAAGAGCATGAACCGGCCTTCTGTTTTTACTAATCTCACTGCTGGGGTTGCATGACCTAATGTTCCCAAAGAATTGACTTTCAGGACACAATAGAAGCACTGGACACAAATTACCATTTTATATAACTGATCTTGAATCGCCAATCAACATTACAGAGCTCTAATGTTACATTAAAAAAAAAAAAAACAGACATGAGTTAAATTAAACAAAGTATATTGGAGTTAGAAAATATTCTAGAACTGAGCAGTTTCCAAATTTCCCCACCCAAATTTCTTTCTTTAGCATTCTATAGTTTTCATTGTAGAGATATTTCACCTCTTTGATGATTCCCCATTTTTTTTTTTGAGGCTATTGTAAATGGGGTAGTTTTCTTCATTTCCCTTTCAGAGGATTTGTCAATGATATACAGAAATGCCTTTGATTTATGGGTGTTGATTTTATATCCTGCTACTTTGCTTAATTCATTAGAAGTTTTCTGGTGACATTTTTTTGGATCTTCTAGGTAAACAGCCTAATACAGGGACACAGCCACATCAATGTTTATAGCAGCACAATTCACAATAGCTAAACTATGGAACCAATCTAGATGCCCTTCAGTAGATGAATGGATAAAGAAAATGTGGTATGTATACACAATGGAATATTATTCAGCATTAAGACAGAATATAATCATGGCATTTGCAGGTGAATGGATGTAGTTGGAGAATGTAATGCTAAGTGAAGTTAGCCAATCCCCCCCAAAAAAACAAATGCCGAAGGAACGTTTTCTCTCATTTAAGGATGCTGATTCATAATGTGGTTTGGAGTGGGGGACACATGGGAGGATTAGATGAACTCTAGATAGGGCAAAGAGGAGAGAAGGGAAGGGAAGAGGTAGGAAAGACGGTGGAATGAGATGGCCATTTTTACCCTAAGTACATGTATTAAGACCTGAATCTGTGACTCTACTTTGTGTACAACCAGAGATATGAAAAATTGTGCTGTATATGTGTAATATGAATTGTAATGCATTTTGCTATTATATATAACAAATTAAAATAAAAATAAACAAATAAAATTAAAAATAAATTATAATTTGATATTAAAAAAAAATTTCCCATCCACCACTTTTGAATGTTGTATTTATAGACAGAAGAAAAAAGTGACAAACAGAAATACCATGATTAGCTACTAGTTGGCTTTTTTTTTTTTTTCATGGATATATTTTGGCATCTCTCAGCCTCTGATTGGCGGGAGATTCAGCTACTGTGATAGGCTGAGACTCAATAAGGGTATAATTGTAGGTTGGATTACAATGTGTTTACACATCAAGGGAGAGTGCAATTTTCTCTGTAAGGAAACTGTTTTTGGTCAATTTTATTGTCCAATTAAGGGAACAGGCTTGGGCCAAATTTATCAATTTAACACTGATAAATGGAAAATTGAGGAATGTCACTTAGGTATTAATCCTGAGTTGTGATTCAGATTTTTTTCACAAGGTCTGTGTTATGGGAACTGCTTAGATGTGAGAAAACTAAGTACTTGCTCCAAGGATATCCCTGAATCCACTTTTTTTTTTTTTGTTATGAAGCAAAATCTAGAGAATTGGGCTACCCTGACACATGTCTGAATCAGAATTCAGAGAGGGCAGTCTTATATTTTAAGATATAAACTTACTTCTCGACCATATTTGGGTCTATGACATTGATTAATTGTAGTTGATAGAATAATACTCTCCCTCAAAGATAGCTATATTCCAATTAATACAATCTGTAAATCTGTTACTTAACCTGGCCAAAGGAAATGAGTTGAAGACAGAGGCTACCATCAACCGACACTCAAATAGGGTAGTTATTCTGGATTACCTATTGAATAAATATAATCACCAGGGTTCTTAAAATTGTTAAAAGGAAGCAAAACAAAAGGACCGAGTAATAAAAAGTGAGAGGACAGTGATACACTGCCAGAGAAAGATGACTTTCTGAACCTAGTTTTGAAGATAGAGGCAAGGAGTCATTCCTGCAAGATGTGAGGGCAGACTTTAAAAACCTTGAATGACAAAGACAGTGGATTCTCCTCTTAGACCATGGAATGGAAAGCAGCCCTACCAGATCTTGGTTGACCTTCCAATATAAAGAACTGCAATATAATACACTTTTTGTTATTTTGACCACTAAACTTAGAGTCATTGGTTACAGAAACAACAAAAATGAGTACAGTACACCAATCAAGCTGTCAACATCTCTTTCCTTGAAAATGAAAGAGGAAAGCAAAGAGGGGAACTGGTAAATAGATGGACAAAGGATCAAAGGACTTTTCCTCTAAGACTTTCCTCTATGACTGTCTTCATTCTGAATCAAGCACCACTTTTTCTCTACTTTCTTTTTTAGATATTTTAGATACTTTCTCTTTATAGCCCTCTGTTACTCCACTTATCACATCATAGTTTATATATATATATATATATATATATATATATATATATATATATATATATATATCTTATTGCTAGGGAGATAAAGAATAATTTAAGGACTGCTGTAGTTTTATTTTCTTAATTTGCATTCCCAGCATTTAGTACGTTTCCCTTAAAATCAGTGCGCATTTTTCATTTATCCAATAGTAAATGAGCACCACCTATGGGTCAGTACTAGAAAAGAAGATGGAAATGCCATTAAAAGCCCCCACGAAATCCATTTGCTGGTATCACTTAGTAGACTATATTATGCCATAGTGGTACATGGCTAACAATAGCAAATGTTTATTTCTTGCCCAAGGTACATGGGTAGTGTGGGTCAGTGCTCTCTCTACTCCATACATTCTCTAAAGCAAATCCAAACTGATTTGGAAATCAAAATCCAGAAGGATCCTTCTTCTGCTGCCTTGCCCCTCTCATGACAAATTGGAAAGAAACCATGAACACGTATGTACTAGTGCTAAAAATTTTCCCTTGAAACTAGCACTATTTTTCCCACATTTTGCTAATCAGACACAATCTAATGACCACAATTAGAGAGAAGGACAGGAATTACAATTGTTTTCTAAGTTATAATGAATTAATATTTATGAAAAATCAAATATCCATATAATCTATTGCATTACTTATCCTAACACCAACATGTTTAGAGGACAGTTCAGTCTGTCCCCTTGAATAGGGAAGACAATGAGAATTGATCCCACACAGTGCTTGACAGTCTAATTACAATGTGGCTTACCAGTTTCTAATCGAATACAGCTATGTGTTATTTATATTTTAATAAATGGCTCTTTGCATAGTTCTGGACAAAAACTGAAAGCTCAATAAATGTATATTTAAGTATTTACTTACATACTCTGTATTTATCCTAAAAAGTTTAAGTGCTATATAACATACAGCAATCATATGGAAGTTAGCCTGGAAATAATTCTATGAGGTCTTCATATCAGAGAAGATAGGAAAAACATGGATAACTAAGAGCCAGTATCAGTTTATAAGTATCTTCTGTATAAACAGCATAAAGACCAGAGGCAGGTCAATTGTAACTATCAAACACCAAGTGAAAGGACGTAATATTGAATTGAAAGATGACATATGAATAATAAGAGCATGTTAAAAATTTGTATATATTTAGACAAAAGTCAGCTTCAAAATAGAGGTTCTCTCAACTAAAAATGCTAATGTGATAGCTAGAACATCTCTGATTTCAAATACACACACAGAGTATGCAAAACTTTTAATAGAGAATTTTTATTACACAGTGGTACTGAATCTGGTATTCTGATAAAATGGATAATACATTTTAAAGAAAGCTACAATATAAAGTAATTTCCAAGAATTATAATTCAATAAAATTTCCTGAATATTAAAGCTCTGCTGAATATAATTTCATCTTCTCTATTTCAGAAAGCAATTTAAAATCTTTCAGGGCATTAGAAATGTTTCTTATATTTGTAGCCTATTAAATTTTATTAGGTACTTTCATGTACATTGTCGTTTGATTCTCAGGACGACCTCATGAAAGGCAAAGCATTATTATGCCCCATTAGAACGACTCATGACATATAATAGGCAATTATTAATAAATATTTGTTGTTGGAAGGGATAAATGGATTCCTGTGTCAGCTATATGGAAGGTGAACTTAAAAGAGTTAAGTGTTTTCCTCACGAGACATACCCCCAAAGTCAGGACTGCAGCCTTCTGAGCAAACCCTCTCTCTCTTCCCAGTGAATATGACCTGCCTTGAATGTGAACTCACCTTGTTCAAATGGTACATGGAAAGAGAAAGGTGTAAATAATTTATTAAAACATAAATTTTCCCTGATCAGATAAAAAAGATTAATTTAAAAATAAAACAAAAGTTTTAATAAAATATGTCATTTGTCTTAATATATAAATACACATAAACCCATGCATGTATATATTTCAAATATATTTATTTGAATGTTCAGTGCTATAAATGTTGTAAAACAATGGGGGTCATAGCCTCTGGCCCCCATTATTTTTTATGCCTCATAGCTTGCTTAGAAGTAGTAAAGCTTAGAGACTTCACTTTATTTTGTACATTCTTAAATGCACAAAATAAAACTGTAAAATTACAAAGGAGAGCCATTTTGTTTCATGACAGCTCTTCACATGTTGTGAACTTCTGCATGGTTAAATAATAGTATTGATTATTGTAATTATTGATGATTATATACATTTTAATATAATAGGCACTATTAGAAAAAGTAAATTAGCAATACTTATATAATACACACCCATTTGTTCAAAGAAAACAAAGGTGAATATGTAAATTTCAATACAAACAATAATGCACAACTAAAATTTAGCATTATTTTATTAGAAGTTATGATAGGGCAGGTGTTTTGCATCTTATTGCAAATGCTTCTGGGTGAGCCTGACTTAATCTTTGAATATCTTCTCAAATGTATATTGAAAACTACTTCGTAGATTTTTTGTTGTTATCAAAATGAAACATACTAATACATGACAAGAGACTTTAAAACTCATGTACAACTTAAAATGCAAATAGAATATTACAGAATAAACAAAAATGTATAAATTTAAAAAAGATCACAATACTTGAAGTTATATAACAGAATATGAAGAACAGGGCAGTTCAATCAAAGAGTTTAAGAACTTCATAAAATAGTGCACGTTTGTTAAATGTGTAGTGTAGACAACTAAAATCATTACAGACTGCAATCTAAGAAATAACTATATTCAGAGATGCTAAGAGAATGCTAAATTAAGAGAAAATCTATGTAAAGAAGGAAGAGAAGGAGAGAGGAGGGGTTGAAGGAGGGGAGGAAGGAAGAAACAGCTTTTAACAAATATCTTAGTCACAGGGTTGTTAAGAAAATTAGTGATAACAACCATAAAAAGCTTTAAATGAACTCAATATTCAATAAGTGATTGTTATTATAATTTTTTCCTCAGGCAAACTCTGCAAGAGAACACCTTTAATTTGCAATACTCACTATGAAAAAGATGTGTGGGTTTGTGTCACAGCAAAAGACCGAATAATAGAATTCTTAATTAGTAATCATTTTGATGCAAGTGTTTGATTTTTCACTCAAATCAGCTAAAACCACAAGGGAGAAATTTTTTTTTAAAGCATTAAGGCTCCCTGATGGAACTCAAGCCCCCACAGGGACAGCAGAAACATCTGCAAAGCTACCAGTTTCCAAGAGTCCATTATGTAAAGCACCCACATTGGAACTAGTAAGTAATTATAGATTGATAACAGGGCATACATATGAAACCCTTTTTTGCAAAATATGTTAGCTGGCATTCATTGAGAGTACTACTTATATTCCTTAAAAGAATGAGATGCATTCCTAAACTCAGAAACAAAAATTATTTCACCTTTAATTTTATTTATGTATTTATTTCACCTTTAATTTTATTTTTGTATTTATTTATTTAGGGGGTCGGTACTGAGGATTGAACTCAGGGACACTTGACCACTGAGTCATATCCCCAGCCCTATTTTGTATTTTATTTAGAGACAGAGTCTCACTTGAGTTGTTTTGTGCCTCATTTTTGCTGAGACTGGCTTTGACCTCATTATCCTCTTTTCTTAACCTCCAGAGTTGCTGGAATTACAGGCCTGCATCCCTAATTTTAGATAAAACCTCAATGCAAATCATACAAGTTTCATAAAGTTCCTACCTAACCTGGAAGACTGTCCATACATATAGATACATACATATATGCTTATATCTGGCTGTGTTCACATATATACTTATATCTGGCTGTGTTCCTATGCATGTGAGTAAGTTTATTAGGTAACAGCTGTATACTAACTTTAGAAAAATATTGTCTTGCACACATACATACATGTAAGTGTATGAGTGATTTCCTCCCTCAACTTTTTTAAATTATTAAAATTCAGGCATCCCCATCCCAGGTATATAATCCTTTTTCCATTTAGGAGGTTCATCTGCCTTTTGTTTATATCCTTTGATTATTAACAAAATAATAAT
Organism: Callospermophilus lateralis; assembly: GCF_048772815.1. Taxonomy (NCBI): domain Eukaryota; kingdom Metazoa; phylum Chordata; class Mammalia; order Rodentia; family Sciuridae; genus Callospermophilus; species Callospermophilus lateralis. The sequence continues at coordinate 69,266,230 of NC_135318.1, read as the reverse complement.
GTTCCACAAATTGCTTTTCAAAATTATTATACCTGTGCATCTTTTTAGGGCCATGTAATTCAAAATTATTCTTTTCAAGCCTATCTTGTTTCAAACTGTGACTATTCTATAAATTATGTAAGCATTTTTATCCTTACTAGCATTTAATTTTTTTTAATGCATTCGCTAGTGATTACTAAATAAAAATTAAAAGACACATACACACATTGCCAATTTCTCTGAAGGAAAAATCTCATTATTTATAAATTTGTACACTCCCATTTTATGTGCATTTTATGTGCAAGAGACAACTGCAGCAGAGCGGGCTTTCAATATTCCAGGTAGCTGGTTCTCAGCCAGACAATACCAGACCATCATTTAACATACCTGTAAAAATTTTGCAGAAATGCACACATAGATTGGTTTGAGGTGATCTTTAGACCAACTTCTGTTTTTTTTTTTCTCATGCTCATGAAATTGGGTAAGTTTAAGTACTTATATGTCTTATGCAAATGAAAAGATAAAGCAGTTCACATGAGTTGAATGAGTAAGTAAAATCAATTAACATACAAAGACACCAAAAATAAAACTGAGAGTTGTTGATAGGGAAAAAAAATCATCAATTAAGTTAATTGAGTCAAATGACCACATAACTCATCCAATTTTTATAGATGGCTATTGATTCTCTTTTGACTTTGTTATTGTTCGATCCTATAGGCAATCTGGAAGCTATGCCAGTATAATAATGAGGAGATAGCATCTTGAAAACACCAATAAGGAAAGATGATAATGATAAGAGAGCAAGTCCTCTCCTGTGGGAGAAAGTCTTCTTAACTATCTTGCTTTTCTGGTTTGGGAAATGATAGCTATTACAATGGGTCACATAAAAAAGTTACCAAAAAAATTTAAAAGAAAAGCCTTATCAAATACATAATGTTTATACTAATTTTTTTTTCTATGTCAACTGAACAAAGTAGCCATTTTGTCTATGGAAACTCATCTACTTGGAAAGAGGTCAAAGCAGCTTTTGGAGGAAACATTGTGCTGTATCTACACTCACTTTTATGAAGGACTTTACTGATAGGTGAGGTACAATAACAGGGCAGGAAGAGTTTTTAAATCTAACCTGTTCCTCTGTTTTCTGTAAAATCTCCAGTAGAAAACATCCATAATATTCATTGTCTGCTTTATTCTTATTTTTATTCTGCTTCAAGCTATTCTAATTATAGATTCCCTTTTAAGCTCCCCAAAATACACGTTTTGACTTCTGATTCTTTGGTCAACTCCTTGGCAAGATGGTAACTATCAACTGGTGCCAAAAGCTCCAGATATCAGGTTGAAATATCCTTTATCTGATGTTGAACCCCATTCAACCACTTTTTCGTGGCAATGTTTTATGTACCACTGTAGTCTGATCACATGCCTACCAAGCTTCCAAATTGTCTGTTAGTGACCTATTCTGCCTGTTAAGATGATCAACCAATCAAAGATCTTCTATTCTAAGTAAAACTCAAAAGGCCTTGAGTTTATAAGAGTTTAAATGTATCCAATTTAATTGGTGATTAGTTACTGATTTATGCATGATCATGTAAATGTCATTATTTATTCATGTAATTCCTTAAATGATGAAGCCATATGTTCTTTGAGTTGTTTCTTTCAATTTTATTAAAATTTGATAAAGATCCTTGATATAAAGTAATTCATCACTTTCATATTTCTATCCTTTATTTGGAGATATTCTCTATTTAAGAACCATAGATTTACTATAGGCAATATGATAGTAAATTTTTTTAATAAATATGATTCACTGTCTGGAAAAGCACTGAAATTGAAGATAAATAGCTTTTGCTATCATAAATATGAAGGCAGTAATACTGAAAAAGTAAGTGCTTTGGTTTTCTGTCATACCCACTGACTGATGTTAGCACAAACTAGACCTTCTCCTCTCTAACTTTCCTTTTTATTTAGAAGCAGGGTCTCACTGAGTTGCTTAGCTTCTTGTTATTGCTGAAGCTGGCTTTTAACCCATGATTCTCCTGTCTGAGCCTCTCGAACTGCTGGGATTATAGGCGTGTACCACCATGCCTGGCCTCTAGCTTAACTTTTTTTAAAAACTATTTTTTGTTTTCAATGGATTTTTTGTTTTATTTATTTATATGCAGTGGTGAGGATGGAACCCAGAGCCTCATACATTCTAGGCAAGTGCTCTACCCCTGAGCCACAACTCCAGCCCCTAACTTACTTTTTAAGAATAAAAAAATAAATTTTTTAAAAATCAGTTTATTTCAGGAACTATCATATATTTACCTTTGGTTAATATTTTTCATTCATATTTTCATCTAATATGTTTATTTTCTTTTTCTTTTGGCTTATACTTTAGCTATTATTGCAGATACATGAGAGAGAGAGATTTTCTTTCACACCTGAGGATCACTTGATCATTTTTAGTGATTCCACCATTTGCCTAGAATCATCTCACTCTTTCCATTTTCTCATCTATGATAAAATTGTTTCTATCTATCCCTTCCAATGGAAAAAATGACCAGCTTTTAGTTTCAGGTTCATGGATGATGCATGTTAAATAAACCTCGCACCAGACTGTCATCCCTTAGAGTTTGGGAAAATGTTCTGACCCACCTCCCTCCATCCCAGGTGAGTCCTATGAGTCCTTGTCTATGAAAGAATGGATCTCCTGGGGCACCAAACACAGAGTTAAAGGCAGTAAGGATCAATATCACTTATGAAATGATACTGCAAGATATCATGAAATGTATTGGGGCAAAGCAGCCATAGAAAAAGGGAATTAGGTTGAAAATAGTCAAGGCTCATATGGCCAGGTGCAGTGGGTGGTGTACTAGTGACACTATAATGTAATCAGCAAGAAAATGTTCCCCACAGATAGGTTGACTGGGTTAAATTTCATTTTGGAATAACCAAGTGAAATAAGATAAATTTCTTAATCTTTAATACCTTGAAAATTTTTTTTTCTGTAGAGTAGAAATAGTAATAAGTAGTCCCTGCTTGATGAGTTCAAGGAATATATGGTTTCATATGCCATCCAATTAACATAGAATCTTACATATAATGAATGCAATGTAAGTATTAGAGTATATCTCATATAAGTCATGTTATTAATGCAAATTTGTGCAGTATCTGCTGACCTTGGGGCGTTTATTCTTGTTCTTTAAGACATACCATCTGTAACAGAATCTCTGTGGGCATTGATTGAAAGTTCGGATTTCTGTACCTACGTGGTGTCTATTCCGATTCACACTGGAGTTCAAGACCATGACCTGAAAATCAGTCAGGGTGAAGGTGGTCTTGGTCAAGACTAGGTTGGATTATCTTGTGGTATTAATATGAATTGATTAGAAATTAGACCTCCTTGCAATCAAGAGAAAATAGTCAGTTTTACATCTGCAATGATTATGCACAGGGTTCTTTCCCCTAGTATTGTTGTTTTTGATTGAATAGAGCACAAACAAAAAAGGAGAGAGCCAAACATTTTCTATGTCCCTCTTATTCTTGTTTGTCAGCTAGGAGAGACTTTTCCCCTGCTTCCAAAAAAAGAACAAGGGGCAAGTTGCTTAACACATTTCTGATCTGGGTGAAAAGGGTTTGGTTCATGAGATGAAACAATTCCATTTGTTTAAGTTCAAAGTTAGCCACTTTCTCCAAATCTCTGGAAACCTCTATCAGTCAGCCTTTGAATGATTTTTAAAAAAGTGATTAATGAAAACCAGATACAAATGTTTATTAAAAAAAAAATGCACCCAATAGTCTCAAGAAGAGAATAGAAAATTTGACACTTGGAAGTAGTTTATTTCTTTTTCTACTTTATAGAATGCAGTTAACAAAATGAAACCCTTTAAAATATTCTTGGGATATTTATTTTTCAATAATCCATCTCACATGTTTGCCTAGGTAAGACAAATGCTATTTCATTAAATGGAGGTTTGACTAAGTACCGGTAAGAGATCATCTGGCAGCCTGATATTCAAAAAGCCAGGGTAGAGCTGTCTTAATGTCACAGAGTATATTTTTCCAGAAATAAATATTCTGCTTCACACGGAGAACCAATATTTGCTGGAAAGTCTTATTTCCTCTAAACTATTATAGGTATACTAGAATATGCATTGCATTATATTAAAACATCCTGCAGCAACATCAGAATTCCAGATGAGCAATAGATATAAGTGAAAAAGAGAGCCTGGGAAGGGAAGAAAGATTATATTGGCCGGAGAATCAAACCATTGTTTGCACAGAGAATTCAGTGATTTCTCCCACTACGTCAATTTTACAAATCATAGATAGACAAGAAGTCAAGCTCTGATTTCCCATTAATAAGTTGTAGACCATTCTCCTTCACAAAACTCAATTTCTACACCATTGGCAATTGAATATAGGGCCTCACACATTCTAGGCAAGTGCTGTACCAGTAAACTACCCCTGCATCCCAGAATCTACAACATTTTTTTAAATTAAGGCTTGAATTTCATTTCCTTGACTGCAGAGGAGAGAGGTTCAAGTTAGATGTGAGGAAACAGGTGCATTAGCCCTTTGAGAGCAAAGGTAGAAAAATAGCATTGACTTCAATATAAGGCATGCTGCTTAATTATGGCTAAAATTGTTTAAAAAATTGTGTGGAATTCAGCAAAATATTTTTATTTCATCATTTATAAATTTGAAGTAAGTGATCTCTCTGTAGAACTGATAACAAGATACTTTATTTGCAAAGATTTTTGTGGGAGTAAAATATATACTACAGATATCAACTCTTCAAATGATTGTTAAAAATAAGCTTTAGATACAATTGTCTGCATGCAATATGAAGAAATATTAGAGCTAAGTATCAGTGTCTTACGTTGTAATAATTTTCCATTCTTTGGAGAAGAGTCTGATTGTAACACTGCCTGAAGAGAAAATGGAAGAGAAGAAATACAGTGGTTTGAGAGTTTTCCCCCTAAAATTTGTAGTTTGGAAACATCAGCCCCAAAATGCATGCTAGTGTTGTTTGGATATGGGGACTTTGAAAGTTGATTGGGTCATGAAGGCTCCACCCTTAATTATAGATTAATGGCATTAATGGGTTTCCATGCATGTTATTAAAGTGAGTCTGGCACTCTTGTCCTGTCTTGCTATGTAACACCTCATGTCTCTTTGGCACTCTGGATAGAGTTTCCGTCAGTAAGAAGGCTTTCATTAGGTATAGCTCCTTGACCTTGGATTCTCTAAGATTCAGAACAATAATTTCTAAATTTTCAAAATAAATTATCTTGTCTCAGGTATTCTTTTTTGGGGGGTGAGGGGTGGGATTGAACTCAGGGAATTGAACTCAGGGGCACTTGACCACTGAGCCACATTCCCAGCCCTTTTTTGTATTTTATTAAGAGACAGGATCTCACTGAGTTGCTTAACACTTTGCTGTTGCTGAGGCTGGCTTTGAACTCACCATCCTACAGTCTCAGCCTCTTGAGCTGATAGTATTACAGGCCTGCACCACCATACCTTGCCAGTCTCGAGTATTCTTAAAGAAACCGAAAATAGACTGGGGCAAAACTATGTACTTTCTATGACTAAGGTGAGATCTTGGGAGAAATGTCCAACATTTGTTGAGATAGGGCAGGAAGTCAGTGTGAGTAGAGCAGATGTCAGGAAAAAAACAAAAAAGAAAGTTAGAAACTTGTATGACCTCAAGAGAAAAAAAAATGAATCTCTTCTCTTTGTTTCACAAGCTAATCCAAGAAAGGGAGAGGGTTATCAGAGTCAGTAAAGAGGATGAATAGATTTTAAATGCAGCACTCACTGAGCTCCTAAAACCATTGGGAATTTTATATCCATCAAACTTCATGCTTATATGATCTCTTCTTGTTAATGATATGTGTTTAGAATAGTCAGAAATTCATAGAAGTCTTAGCAGAAAATATTTTATAAGATAAATTTTATAGAGGAATTCATTAAAAATACTGTGAGGTAAATATGGATCAATAGGTTGAGATGAGTGAAAACTTCAAGCACAGACTTACAAAATTGATCCTATTTTTTATATATTCATGTTTATACTGAACCAAAATAAGGGTTTGTTTATATAGATGTCTCATGAACATTGCCATACGGAGAAAGTTATCATCCAGAGAATTGATTTCTTTCAAATGTTACTAAGCTTCAAAGTTGCCAAGGGTGATTTAACACAAAAATATCCTAGCAGCTTACATAATACCGTATGCAGTTCTGGACTTTGGAAACTTACACGTATAAATATATGTCTAATATGACCAGTACTTTGGTATATATTTAGGAAAACTTGTGCTAGAGAATTGTCCAAACACCATTCCCAATTAAAAAAAAATAATAACATGGACTACACCTAATGTTTCTTTCCCAATTTCTTTTTATTGTGATATTCTTTAGACCATTCTGTTCATTCTAAGGAGAAGACCATAATGATGGACCTGGAATATTTTTATACTCTAGTCAAAGCAGCAACAAGTTAGCCGAGTTCCTGCCTCACATTTAGAACAATGAATTCTGAATCTGTGGTTTGCCGTGGTTTGTAAGGAGGGTTAGTGTTTAAGTGTGGGAAATTATGCTGTTTGGTAATTACATTTTACTGTTCTTGGTAGTTTATATCTGAAGCCCAACTGTTGATAAAATATGCAAAAATAAAAACATTTTACCAAAAGATCCTATAAACTGTCTATATGTGTTGGAGTTTGGTGGAGAGTGTGCATGAGTGAGTTAGAGAGAAAGAGAGAGAAAGACTTTTGATATCATTAAGCAGAGTGCACAGTGGAAACTCTGAAATGGCCCTAGCCTTGGAGCTAGTCATCTCTTTCTCTTCTTGGAGCTAAAACCTATGTCCAAGCAAGGGGATGATCTAGGATAATGGGCGTTTGTTGAGGATGGGATGACTTATGAGGGGAGAAAGAGGCAGACACGCTGGAATGATATTTGGCTGTCCAAGGGAAAGGCTAACAAGACAAGGGAATCCCCAGAGGATTCAAATCCAGAGGCTTATAATTCAGATTTGAATTTGAAGGAATAAAGAGTCACACTGATGATTTCATTAGTTAGTTTGGTACAGGGAAAATTATCACAATATGGTGGCTCAAAGCCACTAAATTTATTATCTTCCAATTCTAGAGTCAAAAGTCTGAAATGACTTTCATAGGCTTAAAAATTAACATATTTTCAAAGCTGTTTCTTTCTCTGTATATTTCAGGAATAATATGTCATGATTTTATTTTCCAGTGTTTTATATTCCTGGGATTATAGCTGACACACTCCAAACCCTGCTGTCTCTGAGAGTGACCTCTACTCATCCATTTTATCAGAAGCATTATGATGACACTAGGGCCAGTAGAATCAAGTGCAACACTTTTCCCATCTCAAGATCTTTAGTTTACAGACCTCCCAAATCATTTTTTCCATATAAGGCAACATTCATAAATTCTGGGGATTAGGGCATTGGTATATTTGTGAACCCACTATTTATTCTAGGGCATAGTATAACATATTGACCTGTTTAACTGATCAAACTTCAGCATCATATTTTAACCTAATATTTTAACCTACTTCTAAGACCAGCATCTCTTTTAATGATCCTTGGGGTCTGAATTTAATTAAAGTATTTTTTTAAAAGGGTTATGGGAATTATAAAAATAGTGAAAGACAGTAGATAAAAATTTCTTACATATCACACTTTCAAGGAAGTATGGTTCATAGTGGAAAAACTGCTTTGCTTTCAGTTTTATTACCCAATAAACCCAGTTATGATAAATCACTTTGCCCCCAAGTATTGGCCCAGACTTTATTGGACACCCCATACAAAAAAGAACAAAGTTAGACTGACATTTGACATCATTATGGTGAGCATATATGGAATGAAGTAGGAAGTAAAAACTAAGTTAATCATACTCATAATAACAAGTATGTTAATCAACTGAAATGATTGTCTTGAGTCAAACATCCAAGAAGCAATGTAGTCTAGACCATTTCTTTCTAGAAGTTATACAAATGTGTTTTTGTCATGCCTAATGTTTCTGATTTTAATATCTGAGTTGTCTGAAGAGGTCATTTATCAAGACTGGATGTTGACAACCTTTTGCCACCATTTACTTTTTAACTTAGAGTCATGTATAATCATCAGAGTGAGTTTGATCAACTCTTTGTAGTATTAAAATTTCAAATATAGTAATCAAATGTAATGCATAAAAATAAAATTCTTTAAAGTTGAATTTAATCTTTAGAAAATGTGTGAATGTCTTTTCTCCTTCATATGAAGGCTCTCGTACTGCTTTTATTTCTAGCTTTAAATCATTAAAAGTTAAAGCTGCCTAATATGAATACCTTGTAGTTTTAAGGCAGAAAGAAACAATGTGCTCCCTGAATTATAATTTTGCATTAGTTATATAATAAAATAAAACAAAACGTTGAAATCCAGTTTTTTATTATTGAAAACATTCTACTATCATCTCAAAAAAATTAGTTTGTATTTATCTTGTAGCTCAGATTAATTACAGAAACATGCTGCACACTGTTATATCAAATTAGCAGAAACAGTACCACTTTAACTTTCTCAATAAAGTTTTGTGTCTTTTGTGTCAGATGAACTCCCAAGTGTTAAAGATCTATTATAATATGCCCATATTATGCATATATGTTTACATGGATCAAACAAACAAAGAAGTATGGAGAAAGTGTTTGATTCATAGTAACTATTATCAGTTATAATGCTGTTTGAATGTGCTTATCCTCTTAAATATGAAAGGTATAATACAGAAGGAAAGAGAGCAAAGAACAGATTTAATCATAATTTGAATTTTCCATATCATTAGCTATCATTTTCTGGTAAGTCAGACACAAGGTTGATTTGAAGAAGAGTCTTTGGCAATTAGTATGATGTGAATCTTAGCTAAAATACTGCCTCTCAACTATGTGACTTTATGTGGGACTTCAAACATTTTCAACCTGAAAGTCTTTTATACAAATAAGAGAGGCTGGGTGTTAAGTCAAGTCTATGGCCTTTTTTATATCCCCAAGATATTGTCATTACATTATTAAGCATGACAAATTTCTGCTCTCTGAGGATCAAAATACACACTGATGTTGACATGAAATAATTGTTTAAGCCTTCAAATGAAGAAAATTTTGAACTTAGAGATTCTGTCATAAACAGCACATACACAATTAAATTGCAGGTAGTTTTTGAGCTTCTTTTTGGCATTTTAATTAGAACACAAATTTTACTGATAGTTAATAACTTGCAATTTAGTTTGAATGTAGGTCTTATTCAGGTAGAGAGCATGGATTGAATATTTTTTTTCTCACCCAATAATTTCCTATTATATTTACTCATTGATTTCTATACTCCTTGTTACTTACTTCATCCTTCCTGACTGTATCTATCATTTGTTTCTTAAAGGACTGCCTCCTGATGCAGTTGTAAAGGCTTCTGCTCACCATTTCAGCTCAGGTTTGTATATGTTTCGCCAGAAAATGGAAACAGCATAGCAAAGCTCAGCTTTCCTAGAAGCAAATATCCTTAAAACCAGGTGCGAATAATGTGCTTTTTTGTGCCTAGACCTGCCTATATCTTTACTCATTTGACTGGACACATATACTTTTATCTAAGAATAAATTTTAACATTTTAGTTGCTATTATTGTCTTTATAGTTGTTTCATATAATATGGCACAAGAACTGAAATCTACATTCATAAACTGACAAACCTGTTTTTTACAATATCCTTTCTACAACTGGCTTCTCTAATATACTTGCTAACCTGGTAGGAGTTACATTCAATTTCCTAAAAAAATTATTGTGATTTTCTGCTAAAGATTATTAGCGGATAGAACAAGAATCACAATAAAACTGACTTAACATTTAAAGACAGAAAATATATTTATTGATATAAATAAGACAATTCTGATAATATATTTGAAATTGATGAGGAGTTGCATATCTTTCATATTCATCTTTCCACCCAATTTAACTTTCTGATATTAAAGTGAGTCACCTTTAATTCTTTGAATCATTCCAGATTACCTGTGTTACCTAGTTTGGTCTCTTAAGACTTCCTCTCTTTACAATTTCACAAGAATCCTGGACTGAATGGTTCATTTAGAATGCCAGCATATACATAATGAATACTCATACTTTATTTCCAGAAAAATTACTCTTTTCCAAAGTCAAATCCTCTCTTTGATTCTTATTAACTCTTGTTAGAGTCTATAAACAAGTCAGGATGGTGCCTGGCATTTTGCCAGAGGGAGTGGTTTGTGAAGTAACGCCAGCAAGCCATTAAGTGTGGAGATTCCTTATTGGTTGACTGCTGTATCTAGTTTATGTTAATTAAGACAAGCTGTGTGGAATGTATATACACCCCTCCTGTCCTACAATAAACGGCTCCCACTCCTGCTGTGTCAATGTACACAAGTTCCTAGTCACCCCCTGGTTAGTTTGCTGCAGCCGGACTGCTGCAAACTCTATTCATGACATGACTAGGTATTCTTAAATAATAATAAATAAAGCAGGAAACAAATAAGTTAAGTAGGGAGGACTGTATTTTATGTTTTACTATATTCATAGAAAAAACAGGTAAGTTTCTGAATATATTAGGCAAGTAGCTAGTGACTCTTTCATTTCAGTCTGATACATAAATAACAAACTTTGTTCTATTGTTCACTTAGGTATTAACAATTGTAGGTTGATATATCCAAAGAACTGTTATTTTTGAAAAAAAGAATAAAAGACGTCTAGATCCAGTAAATGAATTCAGCAAAGTAGCAGGATATAAAAGCAACACCCATAAATAAAAGGCATTTCTGTATATCAGTGACAAAGCCTCAGAAAGGAAAAGTACCCCATATACAATAGCCTCAAAAAAAATACTTGGGAATCAATTTAACAAAAGAGGTGAAAGATCTATATAATGAAAATTACAGAATAAAGAAAGAAATCAAAGAAGACCTTAGAAGATTGAAAGAAGATAGACAGAATTAATATTATCAAAATGACCATACTACCAAAAGCACTATACAGATTTAATGCAATTCTGATCAAAATCCCAATGACATTCCTCACAGAAATAGAAAAAGCAGTCATGAAATTCATCTGGAAAAATAAGAGACCCAGAATAGCTAAGGCAATCCTTAGCAGGAAGAGTAAAGCATGTGGCATCACTATACCAGACCTTCAACTATACTGCAAAACAATAGTAACAAAAACAACATGGTATTGGCACCAAGACAGACTGGTAGACCAATGGAACAGAATAGAGGACACAGAGACTGCCCCACAAAATTACAATTATTTTATATTAAATAAAGGTGCCAAAAACATGCATTGGAGAAAAGATAGCCTCTTCAAAAAAATGGTGCTGGCAAAACTGGAACTTCATATACAACAAAATGAAATTATACCCCTATCTCTCACTCAACTCAAGGACCTGGGATGGGAATAAAACCAGAGACCAGAGACACTGCATCTAATAGAAGAAAAAGTAGGCCATAATCTCCTTCATGTGGGATTAGGCTCCAACTTCCTTAATAAGACTCCTTTGGCACAAGAATTAAAATTAATAATCAACAAATGGGATGGAGTCAAACTACAAAGTTTCTTCTCAGAAAAAAATATCTGTAAGGTGAATAGAGAGCTTACATCTTGTGAGCAAATCTTTACCCCTCACACTTCAGATGGAGTACTAAAGAACTCAAAAAGCTAAGTAAGCAAACAAACAAACAAACAAATGAAAAACAAATAAATCAAACAATAAATGTAACAAGGACCTGAACAGACACTTCTCAGAATAGGATATACAATCAATCAACAAATATATAAAAAATGTTCAACATCTCTAGCAATTAGAGAAATGCAAATCAAAACTATTCTAAGATTTCATCTCATTCCAGTCAGAATGGCAGCCATTATGAAGACAAGCAACAATAAGTGTTGGTGAGGATGTGGGGGAAAAGGTACACTCATACATTGCTGGTGGAACTGCAAATTGGTGCAGCCAACATGGAAAGCAGTATGGGGATTTCTTGGAAAACTGGGAATGGAACCATCATTTGACCCAGTTATCCCTCTCCTAGGTCTATACCCAGAGTACTTAAAAACAGCATACTACAGGGACACAGCCACATCGATGTTTATAGCAGCACAATTCACAATAGCTAAACTGTGGAACCAACTAGATGCCCTTCAATAGATCAATGGACAAAAAATGCAGCATATATACACAATGGGATATTACTCAGCAATTAAATAGAATAAACTCATGGCATTTGCAGGTAAACGGATGGCATTAGAGAAGATAATGCTAAGTAAATTTAGCCAATACCCAAAAACCAAATGCAAATGTTTTGTCTAATATAAAGAGGCTGATTCATAGTAGGGTAGGGAGGGAGAATGTGGGAGGAATAGAGGAATTCTAGATAGGGCAGAGGGGCGGGAGTGCAAGGGAGGGGGCATGGGGTTAGAAATGATGGTGAAATAAACGTGATGGACATTATTATCCAAAGTACATGTATGAAGACATGAATTGGTGTGAATATACTTTGTATACAACCAGAGATATGATTATGTTCTATATGTGTAATAAGAATTGTAACGAGTTCTGCTGTCATATATAAATAAAAATTAATAAGATGCCCTTTTAAAGCATCACCATTTGAGTCTGGTCTAAAGAAAATGTTCACCTTTCATCTTGAGTATACTATCAAATCCTAAGAGTGAATGAACACAAGAGTCTGTATTAGAACTGAATCATTCATTGTTTTATTTATTAAGCAAATATTTGCTGAGCGTCTATTGTATGACCTTACCAGTTGAGAATATGCGTTGTAAACATGTTTGTCATTAGGCAGGGAGCTTACCAGCTTCCAGCTGAGAATAAAATCTACAACTAAATCTAGAGCAAATGCAATGGTGACATGTATAGGTTTTTGTGGTAACAAGAAGATATTTATGTGGGAAAATAGAAAGGTTGGTACTAAGATTGAAACTTAAAAATGTAAAGTTGCTATCACACCAACAAGAAGGGGGTGTGAGGCAAAATAAATAGAATATGTTAAAAAAAGACTTTCCTTTGTTCATGTAAGTTGTGGTTGTTATTTGAAATGTCTTTTCATAGTAAGCATATGGTGATGTTATGCTTCTCTTTTGTTCTACACAGGTGGTGCCTTCTGGTGGAAACTTCTATGCAGAATAGTTGGGTAAGTCTCTTCTAAGCAGCTTTCACTTTAGTTTTGTTGATAGCTATTATATAAAATTCTTCTTGGCTATGTTATATTTGTCCTCCCCTGACCCCAAACTCTTCTTCATGTCACCCATTAAGTCTAAAACTGAAAAAAAAAAAAGTTGTTTGAAAAGTGAAAGTATTTTGTTTGTTTTTAGAGTCAATGTCTTGTTGAGTTCATTTTAAATTTATTCAAGAAAGGTTTAGCCAGGCACAGTGGCACACTCCTATAATCCCAGAACCTCTGGAGACTCAGGAGGAAGGATCACAACTTCAAAGTGAGCCTCAACAACTTAGTGAGGCCCTAAGACACTTTGCTAGGTCTTGCCTCAAAATAGAATAAAAAATGGCTGGGGATGTGGCTAGGTGATTAAGCTGCCCCAAGTTCAATTGCAGGTACCAAGAAAAGGAAACACAAACAACAAAAATCAACCACAAAGAAACAACCAAAAAAAGAAAAAAGAAAAGAAAGAAAGAAAAGGTCTAGGCTGTAAGTTTCATCTCTTCTGAATTATTCTAGGTATCTGACACAATTGAGATATAATAAAGCATGAACCAAACAACTCTGTAGGATGCATTCGAGTATGTATCATTTGATTTGACTAAAAAACAACCTCATGTTTATCTAAACTCTTTGAAGTTATTCTGTGAACAAAAACAAAAATTTTATTTTTGTTTATTTATTTTATTTTTGTTTATTTATTTTGTTTATTTATTTGACTTTGTCTTCTACCTTTGTCTTCCATGCACTAGTTTGTCCTTTAATGGTATTCTAAATGTGGTTAGTTTTTTTTTTATTATTTACAAAAGTGATGAGCAAAGTAAATTTTATGTAAATTCATGCAATCTATTTAATGACCTATAATGTAAAGGAAGAAAGATGGACAGATGGAAATGATGAACAAATATATGAATTTGGCAAAAGTTGACGGAATCACTTTTACACGTTGAGATGAGCTCACTTTCATATGCTTTAGAAGTGGTTATTAGTGATGCCAAAGGTGAAATACGTGAATGTCACTTTCATCAATATACACCCTTAGTATGTCACAACTTCATTATTTTACAACTAACTGATGTTTTATTGAAAGTTATATATGGGTGGGTATACTTAATCTACATATCTGATGTCAGAGGTAGTAAGCTAAATATTTCTTTATATTCAGGCAGAGTTCAACTAATAACCATTTGTAGATGGAAAAACTTCTCTCCAAACTCTGATTTTGTAGATAGATTTTAATACTCATGTATACTTTGATTAGTAGTAAATAAAGTGCTACAGTTGGTAGAATTCTGAGATATAATACACGAGTACAATATTTTATCTCAGACTAAGACAAGAACATAGCTCCAAATATGATTTTACTGATTTGATTAATCTTGTGATTCATTGACAAATATTTGTGGGATTTTGGGGGAACTGAGACACAACTTCAGGTCGAATTGTAAATGATAAATGAGATGCAGAGATTCATTTTCATTTTTTCACCTTTTGGGCAAATATTCTGTAATCAGTTATTAGTTATTGATCAGGTAACATCACTGCAGCTATACATTCCAGTTTGATCTGCTTTAACATAACACACTGTTAACCTACTCATAATACCTATACTTGTTATTTAGAAGCAAAACTTGCATAGTTCCATCCTGCCCACATAACCATTGCTGAAGTTTGAATCACAGATACGAGGTGTTAGTTTATTCGGGCTGCTAATACAAAATACAATGTGTTAGAGTCTGTAAAGAAGTCAAGATGGTGCCTGGCATTTTGCCAGAGGGAGTGGTTTGTGAAGTAATGCCAGCCCAGCGAGCCATTAAGTGTGGAGATTCCTTATTGGTTGACTGCTGTATCTAGTTTATGTTAATTAAGATAAGCTGTGTAGAATGTATATATACCCCTCCTGTCCTACAATAAAGGGCTCCCACTCCTGCTGTATCAATCTACACAAGTTGCTCGTCACCCCCCAGTTATTTTGCTGCAGCTGGACTGTGGCAACAATGTATGGATTGACTTACAAATAGGAAAGATTTATAACAATAAATTCAAGACCACAGTCCTGAATGCTGGGATGAAGATCAAGGTGCCAGCAGATCTGGTGTTTAATGATCTACTTCCTCTTAGATAGCTATCCCACTCTAAGCTCACATAGCAAAGAAGGCAAATGATTTATCTGAAGTCCCTTTTTAAGGGTACTAATGCCATGTATAAGAGATCCACCCCCATAATTTAACACCTTCCAAACTCCTCCTGTTATAACTACCTTAGAGGTGAGGGCTTTTGTGTATAAGTTATTTTTAGGGTGTATAAATATTTGGGGGTGGGGGGAGAGGAGAGGTACCAGGAATTGAACTCAGGGGCACTCAACCACTGAGCCACATCCCCAACCCTATTTTTATTTTATTCAGAGATAGGGTATCACTGAGTTTCTTAGTGCCTTGCTTTTGCTGAGACTGGCTTTGAACTCAGGATCCTCCTGCCTCAGCCTCCCAAGGGGGTTGTAATTACATGCATGTGCCACTGCACCCCACTAAAGAGTGTAAATATTATGACCATAATGTGTACATACTCTTTTTGCAATTTAAAAGAGCTCTACCAGTGGAAGGCCCTTGAATCTACATTCAGATTCATATTTCTAAATGACATCTACTAAAATTTATCCAATTCCTATGAAGTTATTTTAAGTATGTGTATTATTTAAAGTAGAAAAACAATATTTTCTTAGTCAATTTCCTGTGTCAAACAAAATAATAGCACCCAGACTACTATCACCTTTACTATTTACTTGTTAGATGGATACAAAGTATAAGTTCACAATGGAAAATATATATAATCCTGAACAGATGATCAAAATTAGCATCATCAATCAGGGACAGATATTCATTAGAATAATATCCTTTGGAAAGACATGAATTTAAAACCTTAATCTAATCACGAGGAAACAACAGGAAAAAAATGAACATAATAATAATAATGTGATATATCCTTCAAAATCCTCAATGAATTGTTGTATTAATACTCTACATTTAAAAACTCTCAAGAAGCAAGAAAAGTAAATTCAAAACTTCCAGTACTGGAGAATAAAAAAAAATCTTACAAATTAAATTATAAGAGCAATTGAAAAAAGTAAAATAAAGCTGATAAACTGGTCAAAAATAGATCAATTTTAAATTTATTGTGATAATTGCACTGTGATTAAGATAACATTCTTTTTATAGAAAAAGATGCATACAGGTGTTTATTGGTCAGAGGCTGTAATATATGCAACTTACTCTCACTGGTTAAGAAGAAACATACACACACACACACACACACACACACACACACACCATAGAGGAAAAGAGATGAAAAACAGCAAGTCAAGGCAACATGTCAAAAATACATGAAAATGGGTGAAAGATATGCTATGATTATTATTCTTTAAGTTTAAAATTCATTTTCAATAAAAGGTTCAAAACTTAAAACAAAGAAAAATTCTTAAATTTCTCTGGTCATTTACTACTTTACTAAAATATTAAGACAAAAGAAAAAGCCACTGAATTGTAGAAACAGAGCTCAGAATGATGTGGCAACACGTTGTGTGTGTTCAAAATCACCCTTTAATGACTACTAATATGTGCCAGGGTAATTTGACTGCAAATTCCCCACACCATACACACTCTACTAAGTTAGTCTCCTGTTAGATATAAAGAAGGTGAAGAAGGGAGAATTTACCTTACAATGCAGTAGGTATTTAAATGAGAGAATAGCTATTACATTCAATATATTTCTGTTATATAAAACATGCTACTTCTATTATATCAAATTACAGTTTATAGTTCAAATTTTTATTTTATAAATAAAAAGGGAAGTTCTAAGATATAAGCAACTCGACTCATATCATATGCTTCACTAGTGGGTTAGTTTACTACTGTGACTGACCAATTGATTACCTAACCATGGATGGCAAAGCAATGTAAATAAATCAACCTGAAGTATTCAATTTCATTTAATGCCCAAGGCCAACTGAGATAGTTACAATGAGAGATTGGCTTAAATTTGTGAAACTAAACTATCATTAAACATCCTCTTTCCCTTTTTGAACTATTAGGAATTTTTGATTTGAACTTTTTTATAATAAATTTTCTTTATTAAGATATGGATTACATAGTTAACAGTACAACCCTTTTTACCATCCTCCAGATTAAGTAATAGATCAATAAACAGAACATTTCCAGCACCTTTGAAACCTCCAGCTCCTATTTCTGGCCAAAGGAGGTTACCACTTTGATTACTATTCTGAGCTTTGTGATTAATTACTATTTCTTTCTTTGGAAAATACTATAAATGCAGTCATGAACTATGAATTCTTTGATGCTTGCTTTTTCTCAATACTTAGGTGACTTTATTATTTTGCTTATTCAAGTGGCATTAATTTTCATTATTGTAGAGTATTGCTTTTGACTACATCACCATATTATGGTCCAGTTCATTGATAAAGGATGTTTGGGTACTTGTGAATAATATAATTGTATCTATTCTTGTCTCTATCTTTTTATAAAAGTATGTATGCTTTTTAGCAAAGATTATGCCTAAGGCTGGAATAACTAGGATATTCAACTTTAGGAGTATTCATCAGTTCTCCAAATTTCTTGCATTCCCTCATTCAGGATATAAGAATTCCAGTTGTTTCGATCTTTACACTTAGAATTGTCCTTTTTTTCCATTTTATTTGGATGAATGTGTTACAGAATCACATTTTGATTTTATTCATAGTTCTCTGATGAATATGGTTAAATGCTTTTTCATATATTGACTATTTGGATATAATTGTG
Organism: Callospermophilus lateralis; assembly: GCF_048772815.1. Classification (NCBI taxonomy): domain Eukaryota; kingdom Metazoa; phylum Chordata; class Mammalia; order Rodentia; family Sciuridae; genus Callospermophilus; species Callospermophilus lateralis. The sequence continues at coordinate 69,248,200 of NC_135318.1, read as the reverse complement.
TGAAATGTCTCTTCACATTTTTGCTCATATTTTATTCTATTTTCCTTTTGTGTAATAGGAGTGGGTTTCATTCTGCATATGAATATTTTCAGAAGAGGTTCATATGCACGATGAATCGCACCCCCAGGTATGTATGGCAAATATTTTCTGTGGTTTTTCTATTTCTTCCTCTTAACGAAGTATTTTGATGAACATAAGTATGAATTAATTCCAACTTAACCATTCTCTTTTCTTTCCTATTTATAAAAACTGTGTCTTGCTTCTTTTTTATATTTTATTTATGGTTCTTTTTAGTTATACATGACAGCAGAATCAATTTTGGTGTAATTATACTGTGCCTTGCTTTCCAATGCCATGAAATTCTTGTCCTTTTTCCCCACAGGCAAGTGGTTTGGGGAAATGTGAAGAGTGGGAATGATTTTTTACAATTGACTCCTTTCTACTGAGTTTGCTACCGGACCCCATCAGATGTGTCCTCTGGTTCCATCCGTCGTATTATTACATTTCTTGTCTAGTGTGGGTGATAGCCCAGTACAGCACTAGTGGAGCTTATCAATGAAAATGTGAACTTTAAGGGAAGCACACTGCCCTGTGTGCCCTGTGCTGATGCCTGATATTGCTTCCTTCTAATGTATGAAAGGAAATGCGGCTGCCTCTGGGCTGAGATCATCTTTTCTCCAGGAGAGATTTAAACTTCAGGCATAAAGTTGGTTTGAGCCAAGCAATATAAATATGCACTGAATCAGATAGCAAGCCTGGGAGCTGAATAATGAGGTCAGAAGGAGGTTTGCAACAATAATGAGAATGTAAATTCAAGAAACGCAGACTTTTTGCAGGGGGCACTTCAGATCCTTTCTGTGGCTCTGCATAGAGTTCAATTTGATATCATTTTCTTTCATCCAAGCATGGGTGTGAGTTTGATATGGTTGGTTAGGCTTGTAAATCAGACAAACTCCCAGGCTAAAATGGACCCTTAAACTACCCCCACTTCATTGAAAATTTTGAATCTGTTCATTTGCTTCTGATTTACACAGCATGCCTTCATCTAATTCTGAATAGCTTCAGTTTGAAATTTTGCCTCTCTTAATATAATTAATATTACTCTCTTCTTATTCAAATAATCTGAGTCCTTACTGCCTGACCACAGCATCCATTTACCTTTCCATTTAACCCATAGTCCTCACAGACTTCGTATTCAAAACCTGTCTAGAGTTTCAAATGCGGGTAACAGCATGAACACAGGTAAATTGAATTGCCTTTACCACCTCAAATCCCCTAAGCTCAAAGAAAGACTTTTTTCCCCTTGACTGTTCTACCCACTTGAGTTCTTATAAGCAGTCTTTTTATTAAACATTTTATATCCTTAGAGGACATTTCACTGTTTCCTGATAGCCAAGTGGAGGTCATAATCACATGATTCTTTTGGGGGGTAACATTAAATATCTACAAACAATTTTTTAAGTGCAAATTATTTAAACCAATGAACTTGCTCTGGGAATACTAAAACACCAAATTATAATGCAGGAGCTAAAGACGGTATCAAAATTCAGATGTAGAGTGCTTTGAATTTCAAACTAGACTTAAGCTTTTAAACCATTTTCTGTCCTTAGCTTGACTGGGTTATTTAATCAATATTTATAGAATCCATACATGCCAGGCTCTCATCTGGGAGCCTTGCAAATCAACTAACTTTCTATACAAAGTGAGCCTAAGGTGTAGGTGCTTCTGTGGTTCACATCTTAAAAACAAAAGAAGTGATAGGAAGTTAGGTAATTTAATAATGTGTCCAAGGTTGCACATGTGGAAAATGGTGAAGTTGGGATCCTGAACTCCTGTGCAGATTTTAAAGCAAAGTAGTGCCTATTAAAGAATAAAGAGGGGGCTGGGATTGTGGCTTAGTGGTAGAACACTTGCCTAGCATGTATAAGGCACTGGGTTCAATCCTCAGCACCACATAAAAATAAATAAATAAGAGTATATTTGGGGGGTGTGGAGAGGAGAGGTACCAGGAATTGAACTCAGGGGCACTTGACCACCGAAACATATCCCCAGCCCTATCTGGTATTCTATTGAGAGACAGGGTCTCACTGAGTTACTTACTGCCTTGCTTTTGCTGAGGCTGGCTTTGAACCACTAACATCCTTCTGTCTCAAGCCTCCAGAGCCACTGGGATTACAGGCTTGTGTCACCAGGTCCCACTGGGCACATTTTAAAAACAGACAAATTTGTGATTTTTATAGGCTTCATTCACTCTAAAAAGACTCTGCACCCTTTAATTAATATCTTCTCACCCCCTGTCCAAACCTTTGATCCTGGATAGCCACCATTCTACTCTATTTCTGAGGTCAACTTTCACCAATTCCAAATGTGAGATCATGAGGCATCAGTCTTTCTGTGCAGGAAATTAATTGCCCAACATGGTGACTAAAATTAACAATATATTATATTCTTAAAAATTACTGAGCAGATATTAAATATTCTCATTATAATACTGATAAATATGGGGTGTGTTGCATATGTTAGCTACTTCTACTGTACCATTCCACAATGTGTGTGTGTGTATATATATCTATATATATTTCAAAATGTGTTATACAGGATATATGTATACAAATTTACTAAACATTTTCCATAATCTTTTACTCAGTATTTCATAAAAGACCTTTAATTAGCACTAAGATACTACATTATCCTCAATACTGCTATCAGTATAATCACAGCCAGGTTATTCAGTTTTGTTGAAGAGCGTATGCAAAAGTAAATGAATACTAACATGGTTTTACTGAATTCCTGGGAATTTCTATTTATATCCAATGATCCTTCCAATGATCATTCTTCTCACATTCTTGAGCTCATCTCTTTCCGGGATTGAATCCTTCACCCTACTTCAGAGGAGGCCTACAATCTCATTATCAATACTACCAATTGGTTCATTATCTCAATTTTATAGATCCTATTCTGCAAGTAGCTTCTCCAGGATTTCAACCTTCATATTTCAGGACCCTGATTCCAATAATCCATGACTCTATCAGAAAAATGTTCATAGACCTTCACATCCTCCATCTTTTCTTTATTTAGCTAAAATCCAAGATAAATCATATTGGTCCCTTTGTTATCTAGTTTGTTGTCTTGAACTTTCCTCCCTCTCGGTTAATCAAATTTCTTGCCAACACCATGACCCTTATTAAATCCAGGTTTTATATTTTACCCTTAGATGGATTTTTTTAACTGGTGAAAAATATAACCACGGAAATTGCTGTCACTTTAAATTCAAGACCACATGCCACAGGTGGTGCTTTAAAGTTACCAGACATTCAGACTGTACATACCTGATCCCTCTCATGAACATATGTAGGCAGATAAATTATTGATGCAAGAAAAATATGATTTACTACTAAGTGAACAAAATAGGCCCCCAAAACAAATAATCCTATTAAGTGGTATGCCATGATTGTTGAATAAGACATAAAAACTCATTTTTCCTTTTTTTGACTTTTTTAAATTTTCATTTTTTTTGAAATGTTTACAATGACTAATATTTAATAAAATGTATATGAAAATATGTGCATTTACATGTATCCAAATACCTCAATCTGTTGACAATAAAAGAAATAGAGCTAAAGAAAGCCAAACAAGATTTCTAGAGGGGTCAGGGTGTATAACTCAGTGGTGGAGTTCTTGCTTAGCATGTGTGAGACCCTTGATTAAATCCTTATCACTGCAAAATAATTCATTAATTATTGCTTTCAAGAGTGCATGGCTTGAGAGATGTTTTTTTTTTTCCCTAGTGATGTAATCATTCCATTTTCTGTAAAAGATAGTAAATATCCATGCAGAATTGGTGTTATCTGAGATTCCATGAAACTACTCAGTAATTACAGCACGCATCTAGCTCTACTCTCTACAATGAAATAAGTTCCTGCTCACTAGAATTCAAGATTTAATGAGAGTAAACTATTTAATGTTTCTATGGTTGACAATATACCATATAGAACATGTAAATAGAGAAGAAAGTGATGTCGCTAGTAAATGGGCTTTTTATCTTTTCTTCATGATTTTTAAATTAACCCCTAAGTTTTTTATGTCTCCAGATCTTTAAACTTTGGATAAGCATCAAGATTTAGGAAAGTATTCTTGTCCAATAAGGAAAAATCATTGTCTTCTGAAAGATTCCTTCAGATGCCATCACTGACTTGTGCTGTTCTGATTTTTTTCCTTTCTGCTTTTCCTTGCTGTATAGATTCCCAGCATTCTAAACTTGCTCTAGAGGTTTGGTCTGGTTTTTCTGCCATGGAGAAAGCAATCCAATAGCATCTCAAAGAAAACAATGTCCGAGTCATAATATCACATGCTTGAGTAATGGCTGTATATTTAAAGGGTATGTGCAGAGAACTCTAATGGGGGAAATTTTTTCAAATTTCAGGTACTTATAGACAAAGCTTTGTCTTTTAAACATAAATTTATGGTCCAGCAGGATGTTTCTTAGTATATAACAAGAGGTTGAGCAGTATAGGTATTTGGTAGTCCATAACTGAAATGTTCTTTATACAGTGCTTCTATTTTTCTTCATCATTGTAATATATGCTAACTCAAAGATATTGCATGTTATTTGTAAACTGTCAGCAGTTTGCACTCTGTGAACTTCAAAGCATCAATAGCCCCTCTCTGAGTTGTCTTCCATTTACACATTGTAGACTTTCATTTTCACACTTAATATCCTTCCTCTGGTAGCATGATCAATCATTTTGTTTTCTGAAAGATGTGCTGAGAAGATGGGCCTCTCAGTGCTAAAACAGAAAAAGTCTCAGCAAACAGGGAATGGCCCAGACATATCAGGATGCGTTTGTCAGCCTTATTTTCTTTAGGACATCCATTCATACCTTGAATTTTGCTCTTATAATTATGGATCAGAACACAGGTTAGTCTAGAAGTTTTAAAGATCAACTCGAATAAAAGAAAATAAGAGAGAAAAATAATTTAGGCATTTCTTCCCTGTGCTGGTTTCTAACACTGCTACTAACAAGGGACATTTTATTGATGCTCCTGTTATGGAGTCATTTTATTCCCCAAAATCAGTTTCAGAATTTGGGAATGATTTCCCATATCCAGTTTTGCTTGTTATGCATTCTTCTCTAAGAGCTTATGCCAAGATTTTCTGAATCTCTTTTCATTTTTAATGTGGATCTCTGCTGAACTTTTGATGTTATAGGACAATAAACTCAAGACCCTACTTAGAAATATACAGTTTGGGGAATAAATTCTTTTCAGACTGAGTAACTATTTGTCTGAACTAGAGTTCTATCAAGTTTTAATGTGTTTTTCTATGAAAAAGTAAAGCATATAAAGTTCCTAAAACAAAGTATTCTTTGTAAATGAAAACTTTTATGGCAGTTTAATACTGTTGTGAAAATTAAGAATTTCAATATTTCAGTGTCAGAAATGACATAATTCAGATGTAATAATTCATTCTATTAAACTTAATGAAAATAGTGGTGATTACCGATTTAATGCAAGAATTTATTAATGGCAATTTCAGTCTCAGAGATACATACCTGTGGCAAAGCAAAGCTGGCATCTATAAAACTTATGAAGTATCTATCATTGGATGAATTTGTATAATTACTTAGGTCTAATTTCCAAGGCCATGAGGTCACTTTAAGAAACTGTCACTCTTGCACCAGAGTAATTCCAGATAATGGATGTCATTGGAAGAGTTATTATAATCTTCCAAACTTTCAGCTCTACTATTTTACAGTCTTTTCCTACTTTTATGAATATTTTGCTTTATTTCACTAATTTAACCCTCTGACTAATATACTTTTCAGGCTTTCAAACTTCCTGCTTCCAATAATTAATTTTCCCTCCTGACCCATTATTATTTTGACACTGTGGTAATGGATTGGTCTAGTGATAATTAAATGTGTCCATTTTAGCCTTCTATCTCTCTGACTCCCTTCCCTCACAATTCTCTCTCTCTCTCTCTCTCTCTCTCACACACACACACACACACACACACACACACACACACACACACACGGAGCCCTGTTAATGTCCTCTCAAGTAATACAAATAATACCTGAGCTGATCTCCAAGCTGTTCCCTTTCCATGTTTTTCTAACTCTTTTTGTTATGTACTCACTTCAATATTCTCTGGCAACCCAGTCCAAAAAGAATCTATATCAAATTTAAAAACAATTAAAAAGGTATTTGTGAAGATTAAGTCACTAGACTGCAAACTTAATTGCTACTTCTTTCATTCCCATGCCATTCTCCAGGGTTGAAAATTTCAAATTACACGTAAAATAATTTAATTGGAAAAAGGTTCATAGCCATTGATCATTGCAAGTTCAAAAATACAAACTTTTTGTAGTAGCTTTTATACTTAGAAGATGGATTATTTTATGATAAACTTTAAGAACAGAAGAAGAGTGTCACCATTAGAAACACCAAGTCCACTTTATGATTCATCATCTTATTGGTGAAATACTTTCTAATATTGTCCTAAAACAACCTATTCATTTCACAACATGAGGTTATAAGTCATGAAAAAATGTGTTGGCAGAGGATGTACAATGGTCTGCAATTCAACTGACTCTTCAGTTTCACTTTCGAAAATAATTCACCTTTGGCTCTGAGCTATTTTGTGTGACAGAGCCCCTGATTGCCCACTTAGAATGCACTCTTAGCCAATTTAGCCCTTAGCACTTTTTCAATAATTCATAATTCTTTAAATGTCCAAATCCCTTGCCTACATTTAGAAGGGTAATTTGTAAATGTGACTACATTAAAATTTCAAGTTTGCTTATCACAGAATGACAACTTTGAAGCCACCAACTTGCCTCAATGCCTATTGCATTTTTAAAAAATTTGTACCAATAATTTCACAAATATTTGTTTATTTCAACTTACTTCATGTTACACATCAAGACATGAAAACAGTTTATAAAAATGATTCTTACTTAGTCATGTGTTTATAAGCCATGGGTTAGGAATGAATGAATCATACAATAATAAATAATTTAATGCATAAAACAGCTTAGAAAATATATTTGAAACACTTTTGAAAACAACTTTTAGGGTTAAATTAGGCTGTTGTCTTCTTGTATAATTGTTGACCTACAAATACACTAGGTATAATTTTTAAAAATGGGGAATATTTTTTTATTTTATAATGCAAGCTCATGGGCCTCTGACCTTAAAATTCTTCAAAATCATTTCAGCAGTGTCCTACAAGCTGTGCATAAGACAATCATATGGTACCTGGAAGAAGTCTTTATTTTTCTCTGTTCCACCTTTCTGTATAAATTTTTGTGAAATTCTGCCCAAATTTTGTAGTTGTGCTTATGCTAATCGATATGTATGATGGTGCTTTCCTAATATCTGAATTATGTTCTTTGTAATTTCTACATTTGCCCAGAGTGGCCACTTACCAGTGTTAGTGCCCTAAGAAAATAACATTTCTTCAGAAACCTAATTATTAGTGACTATTAACATTTAAACTTTTGTTGTACAGTGTCTGTCAGTCAGAAACTAAAAATACAGAAAATAGAATACAAAATATTTTCGAAGCATATGGCAAATAATAAAAACAATAATTTTACAAAGATTTGAAAAATTATGAAAAATGGCAGTGAAGCACGTGGGAGAAAAATAAAGACAAAGACATAAATAAACAATCGAAGAAGCAGTGTGTAACATAGCTCCTGAAAGCTATGGCGCTTTCTCTAGAAACCAGAAAAGTGAAACTGAATTAAAAATGAAACACTACTTCTCACTATACCCAAAGATAGATCTCTATATATTTGTTAAAAATAGAGAATTAGCATTTGACTAGTTAGCCTAAAGAAATTCCCAGAACTGTGTTTAAGACAAAAAAAAACAAATGTGCACTGTATTATATGATAGCATTAAAATAAATAACACGACTGTCATGGAGAATGAAGTTTTAACTTTGAGTATGTACAATGTGTGGCCTATGGGAGTTCACGAGCTGGAAGAGCAGAAGGAAGGAAGAGCGCACTAACAAATCACTATTAGTAAATTACTATGGTGCTTGAATAATATGATCCTTGTTAAAGTTATAGATTTGGCTATGAATCTATGCTTACACATAGCTATTAAAGAATGATTACACAAAAAAATGGCACTAATATTTATCTGAGTGCACAGATTTTCAGTAAACTTTTACATTCTTCCTCAATTATCTGCTTTGACTTAAGTTTTATAAACGATTAACTTGTATCATTTATATAATCCGGAGAAATTAGCCATTTTAATTTTATTAAAATATTGCCTCAAATACAGCATATTTTTAAAGTTATTCTGTGAATATGTGAATGATTTGACTTTTCCTGATGTGTCCAGCAATGAAATATGCAAACAATTACATAGATGTGGAAACAATCTCTCCAAATCTAAAGCTCAGACTCATAATTGTCTGCCATTGTGATTTAGAGATCACATGTCCCCCCCAAAAAGCTCACGTATCAGACAATGAAAGAATTGTCAGAGGTGAAATGATTAGATTAGGAGAGGTATAACCTAATTGGTGAATTAATACACTAATTCCACTGACATGGATTAACTGGGCAGTTACTGTAGGCAGATGGGGGTGACTGGAGGAAGTAGGTCACTGTGGGTATGACTTTGGGGTTTACATTTTGTTACTGGTGAGTGTAGCTCTCTTCTCTCTACTTCCTGATTCCTCAATTGCCTTCCTCCCCTTGTCCTTCTGTCATGATGTTCTGCATCACCTCAGGCCCAGAACTGTAGAACAGGTCATCAGTGGACTGAGGCCTCTGAAACTGTAAGCCAAAATAAATTTTTCCTCCTCTTTGTTTTCTCCTCAGGTCTTTCGGTCACAATGTCAATGAAGCTAACCAAATCAATCCTCCCATCTTTTATTTATTTATTTTTTTTCCTTTTTTATGTTCAGGAAAGAGGGCAGTGTTCTCTAGAATAAAAAGCAAACTATTTCCATAATGTCTCTCCTTTAAAGCACTAGTTAAATTGGTGTAGTTTTAGTGTCCTGAAGAGCAGAATGTGTACCTATGCAGTTATTTGTAATTCATTAATGTTTGTGCACATTTTTTCTTTGGACATAAAGATAAAAATTGAAAATTTGTTTAATACTATGTAGATGATTTAGCTAAGTCACCCAGGAGAGGCAACTCTCTCTCTTGCTGGACTATAAACTCCTGAGAACTGCAGATATATCATCTGAAGCACCTCAGGAGAATGTTCTTTTCAGGGAACAAAAGGAATAGACTGGGGAACCAGTTTAGCTTTCCAAAGAAGTCATTAACTGGAAAGAGCATGAGAGAGCAAAAGTGTCAAGATTACAATGCTGATCCCTCTAATGAAGACTTTGAAGCCAGGTGTGGTGACGCATACATGTGATCCCAGCAGCTCAGGATGCTGAGGCAGGAGGATCTTGAGTTCAAAGCCAGACATAGAAAATCAATGAGGGCTCAAGCAACGCAGCAAGACCCTGTCTCTAAACAAAATATTTTTTATAAAGGGTTGGGGATGTACCTCAGTGATTAAGCAGTGATTAAGTACCCCTGGGTTCAATCCACAGTACAGTAAAAGAAAAAAAAAAAAACTTTGAACATTTCTCTTTTACTACAGGTATGAATTCATTTTCATATAAGTTGAGGATTCTCTTCTATCTTTGTATTTTCAGTACCTAATTCTAGGCCAAGAATTTGCAGGCATTAAATCTCCAGATATCAAATGAAATTATTTAGCTGAACAATTATTTTATTTTTGTGGGTTCTGTTTTATTATTATTATTATTATTATTATTATTATCATTATATATTTGTTTGTTTTGTTTTTAAGTAGAGATTAGTGTGTGCTTAAATTGTTTTGTATAATTTCACCATTTTTCCATCGTTCATTTTGAGTCAGGGTTAGGGTACATAAAATACAAAGATAGGGATACATATGACAAATTTATTTGAAGGAAATTCATACTGATTTTCAGTTAATGTAATAGGCAAGGCATTGTCCTGACTGCCAAATCAAATAAGATATACATAGAGTATTGGGGGATACTCAACATGAAATTATTTTTAATATCTTTGGAAAGTTCAAATGAATAGCATCAAAATTTGTTTACATCAAATTGAAAACTTGCATTTAAATCCAGCTACTTCATTCTTATATCTTACAAAATAGTTGTTCTAATATTTTCCCTCTTTGAATATAAATGAATGTACAATAATTCAAACATTTTTGTTACCTAAATAGTTTTGTGCAACCAGATCAACTTTATATTCTTTTTTCTAAGGCTTTAATGAAGACACTAAATAAGACCTGAATTCATGGAAAGCCTGTCTTGTGTTTCCTGACATTTTATCATGGTGATTGATTTATGCATTGCCCTCTAGTCATTTTCTACAGCCTGGCAAGCCCTTTTCATCTCTTCAACAACACATTCTAAACTAAGCTCCTTCAAATTAACTTGTGGAAGTGAAATTTAATGGAAATTATTTACTAAAGGTCACATATACAAAATGTTCTCCGATTCCTGCCTCTACTAATTTGGATTCCTATTGAACATAATGGGATTAGCATGATTTCTGCATAAAACTGACATGAGATTGTTGCTCACAGTTACATAATTAGGGGGCTGGGTTTTGGCTCAGCGTTAGAATCCTTGCCTAGCATGTGCAAGGCCCTGGGTTTGATCCTCAGCACCACATAAAAATAAATAAAATAAAGGTATTATGTTCAACTACAACAAATAAGTATTTTTTAAATTTTCATTAAATAGGCTCTATTTTATTATATTTCAAGTATCAAACCATCAGATACACGAAATGCTAAATTCCACGCATTTCATCAGTTTTATGAAAAGCTGTCTCATTCATTTCATTATTTGTTATAACCTTAATATATGTAAATTTTCCCAAGCAGATTTAGAAAATTGCCTTTTTATGAAAAAGAGACCTTCAAAAACTAGCTCATATTTAATGAACCTGTCATTTTTAGTTTGAGTGTACTGTTTGTTTTGGATGCTCTTGTTCTGATAACCTTAGAAAGATACACTCACCTTATTCACTTTTGACTATACAATGTGAAGAAAGATTGTCATTCACTGGATACCTATATTGATATAATTTCTAAAAGTAGCTTCATTCAATGTGCCAGCCCCTTGGGTTAAAAAAAGAAAAAAGACACAGCAAGGACAATGGTAAAGAAATATATATTATCATAGAGGGAAAGGTCATGAGGGATTTCAGCACCCTCCACCTGTTTATCATGTCTCTCATTAATGTTGCTTCAGTTTCTTAGGTAGAAAGAAAATCCAATGAATCCATAATAGATGATACTCACAGGAAGAAGTGTTCTATGGGAACCTGGATTATAATTAGTGTTTAAAAATAATCATTTTCCCAAATTATAGCCCTGCTATAATATAATTAGCCATTCTCCCACATTAACCCACAAAGGCATGCATTTATATGCTTTTATTAATTTTTTATCTTTTCCCTCCTCTGAAAAAAGATCTACCTCACCCTTCTGGCTCCTGGCAGGTTGAATTTCATGCAAATCTTTTGTTTACAGGCTTTTTTTCTTATACTTATCAAGTTTACTTACTATTACTTCCATACAATGCAATCTAACTGCACTTATATTTAAAAAATTCATTTTGAATAGGTTGGCGGTTTCTTTCCAGTGAGATCTTCAGTTAATTTAGAGAATGGCTTTTTCTATAATAGGACTTATGTGACAACTCAGGGGTCTATAATGCTTTAAAATGCAAGTCCCACAATTATATGGTCCTATTTAAATCCTGAACCCATCAATTTCTAGTCAGCTATGTGAGATTGGAAAATGTATTAATTTCACTGTCCCTCATTTGCATAGTGATACCTCCCTTACTGGTTTTTGTAAGGAGTGTAGCAGCTATTCCAGACAAACAATTAAACAGTGATTCCCTTATAATATGTGAAGTCAAAATATTAGCTATTCTTATTAAATATTGATTTTCTATGTTATTTTACCTATAAGAAATATAACCACAGAAGGAAATAAAATGTAGTTGTTTAAGAATCTATATAACTGAAAGAATAACCCAAGAATTTGGGAAGAAGTTTATGCTAGCACCATAATTTCTGTAGCAATTAACAAGGCAGAGAAGTTAGTATGAAAGCAGAGATCATACATAATGGTTCACAGGTCAATACTATTAGTCATTTTGTCCTAAAAAAATGTAGCCCATGGGAAAATTGAAATGCATATAGAAGTAAATGAAATGGAAAAATCCCCATCTTACAATCTGCGCTCCATGTTTCTTTTGCAATGATACTATATAAAATAACACTATACAGAATGGAAGAAAGGTTGTCCCTTAACAGTACATTAAAAATAAGAGGACTATATAAATTCAGAGTAAAGTATTATTTTACTAAAGGAGGAAATATCTTAAATAGAAATTCAAAAATATCATACAACTCCATTCTGCAGAAAGATTTAACTGTTATTTACTTCTTGGAGATAAAAATAAAAGATAAATAAGCTTGGTAAGTTCCAAGGCTTACTAAGGTAAAAAAGTATAAATAAACAAGTAAAAGTATATGTGACGCTTTTTCATTATTTCTAATCTTGTATGTACCTTTGATCTCCAGTTACTACCTTAAGCAATGCAAATATTTAATGAAACTCCTTGAAATTCCTGAGACTATGGCTATATCAAGGCAGAAAAAATAAGTCCACCATATCCAAAATGTTTTTAGTAATAAGCATAAGAACTACAGATCTTTTTCTTTATGTCCTTTGACATAAAAAAATTGACAATTACAGATTCTTTTATCATTGTTACTCAAACATTTACAGACATTTGTGACTCCAAGTTAGTGTTGTCCAATACAAAAAAGCTATTAACTATTTAAATGTCGTTAGTGTTATTAAAGAATTAAATGTTTAATATAGGTCAACATCTCTACCCTGAAAATGCAAAATGGTCCAACATCCAGAACTTCTGGAGCACTGTCATGCTTCCACAAATGGAAAATTCCATACCTGACATTATGATATGGGTCATTGTCAAAATGTAAACACAAAACACATAGTTTATTTAGCATCTCTAAGGAAAAGTAGATCGTAAAACCTCCCTTTACCTGTGATATCTTTTTCAAACATGCCCATGTCACCCACACAAACATATCCATATGGTGTTGCAAAATGGCACTGTGCAGATCATACACATCCATGGCAGTCCCCATAAGGCCCACAAGAGACCATGCATTTGACTAGGTGTTTTTTGCTTATTCTCTGCTCTGTCATGAAAAACAAGAACAAAACTGAGATTGTCAAAATAGGTAACAATGTTAATAAAAGGAGGAAGAATTTATATTTATGTATAGCACAAAAAGATATGCTTTTATAGAAACTGGACAACAGCTTAGTAGAAAATGGTCTTACACGGAGAGTTTGGTGTTAGAATAACCACCATATATGACCCGAAGAAACAGAGATAAACTGTTGAAATTCTAAGCTGAAAATGATGAACAAAAATCAATTAAAAAATAGAAAAACAGTGCATATAGCTAAAAATAAAGATCTTCACCATGCATTGAAAGAATTAATTTGTCAGCATTGCTGACCAAACCTGCTGAATTATATGCTGATCATGAAATGAGCCAGAATATGCAATGATCTGGTTGCAGAAGCTTAAGTAAAGAAAAAAACATTAATTTTGCAAAAAAAAAAAAATTTATGGTGATAAAGTATCTGCTGATCATGAGACAGTATAGATATTAATTGATGAGAAGAAAACCTTATATGACTACAAAGTCCACAATAATGGTGAAACAAAACCATTTTGGGGCTATCGTCTCAGAAAGTCACTGACTACAAGTAATGACACTACGGGCATTAAGGATGCCAAGATGAGAATAATGGTGCTGAAATGTGCTAATACAGCAGGCACACTTGAGTGTAAACTTCCTGTGATAAGCAAATCTTGTATTCTTGCTCTTTTAAAGGAGTAATTATGTTAAAAAAATGATTGGTTGGTTCTGCAAGCATTTTATAGCAGTGTCTTTTGCTCCCTGCAAGGAGGATGGACTGGATTACAACTGCAAAATTCTGTTATTCCTTAACATCTATTCTGCTCATCTTCCAGTTGAAATTCTTATTGAAAATAATGTTTATGCCATATACTTTCCCCCAAATGTGACTCTATTAATTCAGTCATATAAGTAGAGTATCCTTAGATCAATGAAGAGTGAATATAAACACTTTAACAGCTTGCTAGTAGCAGTGAACAGAAGCCTGGATGGAATATTTTCAAAAAGAACTTACCATGAAGGATGCTATAAATGATGTCTCCAGTCCTGCAAAGCAACTTAAGACATAGTTGTTCCTGCTGCTACTACCTTTTGCCTGCTACTATGTTCAGCCACCATGATGAGTAAGTGGTAACCCTGAAGGATTTTCTATCAAGTAAGGAAAAAATAATATCTGGCCTCTTCATATATGCAAAAATATATAACTTCAGAGTCTGTTCATCAGCTGGCACAGTAGATATTAAAGAATACTTAAACATTGATAATGAGGCACCAGTTGTCCATAAACTGACCAATGGTGATGCAGATGAAATGGTTCCAAATCAAGGTGATCTTGCTAAAAGTGATGATGACAATGAGATAGTTAACACTTAAACAGTGCCTATAGTCAACATGTTGGACATGTGCGATGGGATTATTGAAGGATCAGAGTGAAATACATCATAACAAACAATTAATCATGCTATTTTATTAAAGGCAAAGAGATTTCTAACACAAAAACTTGTTAATGAAGCAGATGAATGTGTAGGAAACACACATTGTGTACAACCAGAGAAATGAAAAGTTGTGCTGCAATTGTACAATAAATCAAAATGCATTCTGCTGTCATATATACCAAATTTAAATTAAATAATTTTTAATAAAGTCATTCAGCAGAATACCTCCTCATCTCTAGAGGACTCACCTCCTGGCCCCTCATGTTATCTGTTTCTTCTTACTTAAAAAGAATACAGTGCACAGTAATATTTTGGTCAAAACACAGCAGCACGTCATTTTTTTCACTGTATTAATGATATGTCATTTTTCACTGTTAAATACTTAGGTGAATAAATATAATAAAATTGTTGTATAATGGTAGCCTAGAAATTCAGAGGCAAGAATAATGGTGATGCCATATAATAGCTTGTCCACATTTGGGGACTAGAGATGATGACACTTTTGTTTTCTGGTACTTCACTGTATGCAAATTTTGTTTCAGGTACAAAACTATTGAAGATATTCTTTTTTTTAGTTTCCATGAAGCAAAGTGTATGAGGTGTATATGATACATAAGTAAATTTCATGTATAGAATTGGGTCATATCACCAAAACATCTGTGTGTGTGCGTATGTATACACATACATATGTGTGTATATATGTATGTAAAGATACATATAAACACATGCATATATATGCATATGTTCTAAAATCTGAAAAAGAAAACTGAAATCTAAAACCCTCTGGTCCCATCTCAATTTTGAGTAAGACTCGTATTATTCAATTAATATAAATTCAAAATATGGTATTAGGTTTAATAATTAGAAAACTTAGCATCTTTGGAATGATTTAGGCATGTGAATTTACATTTCCAGTTGCAAATTTCATGAAATCTAAATATCAGATCAAGTATTTGCAAAGAAAGTTAGGTATATGAAGTAAGATTTGCTTTGTTAATTATCTTATTAATTATGCATTTGTGACTTCACATTATAATAATGCTATTTTGGATATATTAAATAAAATAACACCATCCATTTCTTTTATGCCTTTTTAAATGTGATTACTAGACAATCTAAAATCATTTATGTGGATTACATAATATTTCTAGTGGACAGTGTGACTCTATGTAGCATCCAATTTAATTGCAAATGGAGTTTACCAGTTTCTCCCTGTCACCATTTTTTTTTTTTTAAGAGAGAGTGAAAGAGAGAGAGAGAGGGAGGGAGAGAGAGAAAATTTTTTTAATATTTATTTTTTAGTCTCCGCGTACACAACATCTTTCTTTGTATGTGGTGCTGAGGATCGAACCCGGGCCGCACGCATGCCAGGCGAGTGCGCTACCGCTTGAGCCACATCCCCAGCCCATGTCACCATTCTTTTAAAAAAAAAAATCCCTGCTGGGCACAGTGGTGCACACCTTAAATCCCAGTGGCTTGGGAGGATGAGACAGGAGAAATCATGAGTTCAAAGCCAGCCTCAGCAAAAGTGAAGCTGCTAAGCAACTCAGTGAAACTCTGTTTCTAAATTCTAAATAAAATACAAAATATGGCTGGGGAGATGACTCAGTGGCTGAGTGACCCCGAGTTTAATCCCCACTATCAAAAAAAAAAAAAAAATCCCTAGAATTGAGTATTGCTTAAATTTCCAGAGATAACTTTGTTCTTTTTTTTTTTTTTTTCAACAAACTATGTCATCATACCTTGTGAGTGGATGAAATAGAACATTTACTTAATCAAAATCTGACACATCAGGTACAGTGTTAGCTAATTTAGAGTCTTGGTTGTTTCTTCCTATATTAGGTTTCTTCCTCACAGAAGTCCACATGGCTCCCTTTTAAGATACCTGCTGTCCTAAGGACCACTTCTAAGTATGGACTGCTTTAGATTATTATTTTTAAGCAGTGACTTAAAGATCAGAGTGTAGCAAGTAGATATAAAAGGTAGGTGTGTGGGTGAATGAACACCTGTTTATTTTTGGAAAACTCACATGTTTGTTACTTTAACATCAGCAGAACCCATATTGTTTTTCTTACAAGTAAAATTCCAATGTATAAGATAGATTAAAAAGAAGAACTCTCAAAAAGATGTTGAAAAGTTGTCACTACCATGCAGTGTCCTCATCTGTTGTCATGGTCCCTGGGACACTTTTTTAGAAATGAGGAAAACACATTATTGAAAGTTGCCACAGCTCTAGAATTGAGACCTTGAATTGAAGACTTTAGATTCAAAATCAGCTGTGGTCACAAACTAGCTATGTAAATTTAGGTTGCCACTTTATCCAAGGCTGCTATTATCTATAAAACAGAAGTTGATTATAATAAAGTCAGGGACTTTTTATGAGATAATATAAGATCCTTTATATTTTTTCTACATAAATAACTTTTTGAACTTTAGTTTGTATTCTTTCATTTAACTGGTTCCTCCTCAGGCATTTTAATACATTGTTCTATACATTGTTCTATATAGCCAGAGTAATTTATCTAAAAGGAAAACTTATCCCTGCTGGTATTCCTGCCTATATTAGTACAGTGAAAAATTTCAAACATGGCATTGCAATTAAGACATGATCTATGTTCCACTTCCCTATACTCTCATGGCTGACTGATTTGCATTTTTTTTGCCCTACTTATAGTGAGCAGAGCACTTGTCCATGTCTCTGTGCTTATCCCAAGCCATATTCTTTATCTATAACACCCTTTAACTTTCCAAGTATGTGCAACCATTAGAACAAGATGATGTACAATAAACTCAACTTTTGTCAGAAATAAGCTGTTTGCAAATAAGTAGACCAAACAAACAAATCAAAAACTCACTCAAGTTGATCTCAAATAAGGATGTTTTATTTCTAGCATGTAAGCATATTTCACAAAACCAAGAGACAAAAAATATAAAGGATGAAATTCATCAGAGCTTATTTCTCACTCATTTTTTTTTCTTTTCTTCTATCTGCAAGCTGACATTTTATTTTCCTGCTAATTCTTCTGATTACAAAAGGCCCATTATGATGTCAACAACTTGCAAGTCTATGTTGCCTTCTGTAACCAGAATCTATTAGCTTTCTAGGTCTCTTCCTGTTCTAATCCCAAGGATGCAAAAGATCTTTACTTAGGCTGGTTGGGCCACAGTATCTAGGCCTGGATCTTGGTGATAAAATCAGGGAATTCTGTATGTGTGGGATTTTGATTAAGAAAAAAGTAAATAGCATATCTAGAATAATATATCATTCTTATAAAACAGCAATGGCTTAAAGCTCTTGTTATGAAAATCATTCTCCAGTTATCTTGAATCTCTAGAATCTTACAAAATAAATATCATTTACAAATTTGTTGTTTATTCCTGTTAACAATTTATTGTGAATGAAATAATTACACTGAATAAATAACATTATAATAAAATATGTAAATACATTGTCCAGAAATGGGCAAGTGAGCATTTAATACATGCATTTAATCCTCAAAACAACAGAAACAGGTAATCGGAACACCTTTTCAGACACACAAAATAAGATTAAGAGGGGTGAAATTTTGGTGGGTTTTCACATTTAGAAAATAGCAAATGGCTAGTCAAACCCCAATCTGACCATATAATTTCCATGCTTTCTTAGAATGGTGAAATCCTTCCATCAATGAGGAGTGAGACCCTGGTTCTGTATCAGTATTAGTGTTCCAAAGTGAGACATCCCTGAAGAAATAGGAAACACAGAATAAAATGATAATGATAGAAAATACTTATACTTTGCTTACCACTTGTCAGACACTCTTTTAAGCATTTTTATATAAATTAACTCCTTTAATCCTCACAGTAAGTCAACAGGGCAAATTCCATGAATGTTCCCTGAGAGGGAATTAAATTAAGTTACAATGGATCACTGCCAATAACTAGAACATTAAAACAAATATCCAAGAACCCTAGAAGCTAGGGAGTCCTATGAAATATAAAAGTATTATGACATATAAAATTGTGTCAATCAGCAGAAGGTTTATGAGTGGTGTCCACAATCAACCATGGAGGCAGAGAATCTGAGTAGTTAGAAATTAATTAGTATTACCTCTTCTATCTTTTTTTTTCCCCTAAAGATGGTCCTATTGGCACAAGAATTCACTGGTGAGAGTAAAGATAATTCTAAAGGTAGATTGGTTACCTTATGTTAGGCTCATGCCATTAAATGTTCATATCATAATTAACCTTGCTAAGATTCTGTGTTTACTTAGCAAGTTTTAGTCACACTATATATTCCAATGCATATTTCTCAGCCATAAAAAGCTGTAAAATCAAAAGATCAGATGCATCCTCTCTGAAATTCTATTTATAATTTCAGATTAACAAATTTTCATTAATATTACAAAATATTTTGTCTCAAATTACATTATTTTATTCTTTTTTTTAATGGCTGAAAGAACTCCATTGTGTCTATACACAACATTTTCTTTATCCATTCTACTAATGAGGAACACTTAAGCTGATTCACCTGGATATTGAGAAGAGTGCAAGCTGAACATGCAGCAAAATATCACATTATATCAAATAAATCTGTGTTATTTTGTGTGTCAAAATAAAATATAAATAAAAAATTTTGCCCATTGTTTCTTCAAATTTTCCCTTATTATTTTAGTGGTCATATGATTGATAGCTAACACCATGTCCATTGTAATAACATCTTCTCTGCTCTCCTGAAGCACTTCTTTCTTGAGCCCACTTCTTTGAAATTAAACTACTTAAAATATTGATCAACTCCCTTGTCTTTTAACAAACTTCCATTTTTTTGTAAAATAAAGTACTCAATCAGATCCGATCACTAAATTCTTGACAAAACTCATAAACTTTAGACAACAGCTTGCATCCTAGAATCTGCATATATTTTTGTAAAATGGGATGTCTTGGTTATTTTCTAAGTTAAGTAAACTCAGAAAAATGGGAGAAAAAAATAAGCAAATTAATTAAACATTTTCTTTGTACCACTCAGGCAAAGATCTCTAATATTTATAATGATATTGAGCTTTCTACTATATCCATGATTTACATTTTTCCTTAGTGATCCTACCTTCAGACTCTGTCAATTATGTTGATCTGTGAATTTTTTTATTTCTAAAGTTATTTTACATAGTAAGTATATTAAAATTTCCCCGGGTATGTGATATTATTTTTTCACTTTGTAAAATATTTAATATTTCAGCGATTTTTCTTGCAATAAATATATATGCAAATATTTATAATAGCATAGGATCCAGAGACAAAATATCTGATTTGAAAACCTGGCTTCTTCATTTACTAATTAAATATACTTAAAATATTCCAGTACTCTCAACAATAATGAATGATTTATGCAAAAATTAAATGAGTTAATAATAATAATATATGCTAAACCCTTAGAAGAATATCTGGTACAATGTAAAGATTCAGGCAATGTTATTGTTACTATGGTAATGATTATAATGATAATTCATGACAATGGTGATGGTGCTGGTGTTCAAAATGGTTACAATATTGATGGTGATTAAAAGAAGCTATTAAAATAGAATACTGTTAACTATAATTTAACCTTAGTAAATTATCCCTCAACTTACTAAGTTTTTTTTTCCTTCAGTGTGATATTTCATCTATTTGGGTAAGATTTTTTATTTGACTGGAAATACATAAAATAAATCATTCCTTTAGTAGATAACAAGTAATAATAATTAAAAAGAATACTTATTGAATTTTATGTCAGTGAGTACTCTAAAAATCTTGAACATATTACAGAATTCAGTCCTCAAATTTACCCCCCAAAGTGAGTATAATCATTGTCCTAATTTCAGAAATCAAGACACTAGGTTAAAGATCTTAAAATAACACGCAAACTTTCATACCTAGTCAGTGGGTTGGCCCTGGTGTCTAAGCCACTAGCCACAATGATACTATCCTTCAGTAGCAGGTACTAAGTATTTTAAAAACCTTAGCTGGTGTTCTGTTTTGTAGTTCAGCATTTCACTCTATTGGCAAGGACAACTATTAAGGAATAGTTTATGGATATATGCACAAATATATGTTGTTTAATATTTTAACATTTTCCAATTATTAAATAAATTTCCTTGATGCTCTTTAAAGCTGTAGAGATTTTAAAAAAGAAAAATAAAAATTCAATACTACAAAATATTTTTGCTCTTCTCAAATGAGTACAATTTTTAAAGAAAGAAAAGAAATAACATAGCTAATTGAGAGATCTATTAATTACTTGAGGCATCAGTCAGCCAAATAAAGAGAATTCATTTTTTTTTCTTTTCCTCTCCATCTAAAGCAAATATTTCACAGTGCTAATGATGGATCTTTCCCCTAATCTTAACTTCTCTGATTCACCCTGACAGATATTGAGAAGATGAGATCTGCAAATGACAATGCAAAGGAAGAGAAACTCCTTTTTCTAACAATTCTCACAGTGGCATTTTTAAAACAAATACTATTTTGAAGGTTTTGCTGCCTAAGCTGTCCAAAAATACATACTTGTGAAGCCAGAATTAGACAAGCAGTCAGTGTAGATAGGTAAATCAAGTCAGGTTGGGAGGCCAATTTTGAGTGAGTCTGGGAAGTTGGAGACTGTCCCCTGAGGGATTTTATCAAGAATGTGTCCCTGCTCCAACCTGTTGCCAAGGTAACCTGTCCCAGGAATTTCCCCAGCCTACAGGGAGCTATAAGTTTAATGTGTCCTTATCTACTCTATCCTACCCTTCCCCCTTCAGCCCACCTATTTCCCACCTTTTGGCCATCCCACAGAACATTCCTGGGCCTAGTCACCTAGTCAGTAGTCAGGAAGGAGAAAGATAAGGGGGAAAGGCAGGAGAACAAAGGAAGCCTAGACATATGAAAAGGACAGAACACCTTGCTTCTTGGGATACCAGGATATCAGCTAAGGCCCCTTCTCCCTCACGGGAGAAGTCTATGTACCCCTTTATAATAAACCCTGCTTCATATGCTTGCCTCGGCATGTTTCTCTAATGTTAAAACTTCAACATGTGGGGTTATCAGGTCTCCTCACTGATAACCTGTGGTATCACTTGTACCTTCATTGTATCTGAATACTTCTTTCCTCAATGAATCTAAATAGCTTCTAAATATGGAGAAAAAGTAACACTTTTACACTGTTGGTGGGGTTGTAAATTAGTACAGCCATTAAGGAAATCAGTATGGAGGTTCCTCAAAAGACTGGAAATGGAAGCACCCTATGACCCAGCTATATAACTCCTTGCTATTTATTCTAAAAAAGTCAACACACAACAGCAATGCATGCATATCAATATTTATAGCAGCCTAGTTACAATAGTGAAACTATGGAACCAGTTGACATGTCTGTCAACAGATGAATGGATAAAGGAGATGTTTTATATATAACACAATGGAGTTTTATTCAGCTATAAAGAATGAAATTGTGTCATTTGCAGGAATATGGATGGAACTTGGAAATATTAGGTTAAGAGAAATAAGCCAACCTCAGAAAGTTAACAGTTGTATGCTTTCTATCATATGTAGAAGCTAGCAAAGAAAAAGAAAAAGAAAGTTGCAGAGAAAGGGGAGAATCTCATACAAATCCATGAGATGGGAATAGAATAAAGGAAAGGGGGGAACCAGGGGAAGGGAAAGAGAATGGGAAATATTAGGGAATGATATTGGCCAGGTTATATTGTTATAGTGTATGCATTTATGTGTGTGTGTGTGTGTGTGTGTGTGTGTGTATATATATGTGTGTGTGTGTAAATATATGTGTGTGTGTATGTGTGTGTGTGTGTGTGTGTGTGTGTGTATATATATAAACACAAACCCCACAATTATGTATGATCATAATGTACCAATTAAACATTACGGCAAAAATTTTATAAAAATAGTTCTTCATTTTTTCCATGAAAACTTTCATCACAGTGGTTAACTTAAAACAACTTTTCCGTACAAACCTACAACATTTCTCCTTTTCTCCAGTGATCTATTTTACTAGATATTCATATAAAGTTTTACACATTTCTTTAGTAATGTTTGCTTCAATCGTGTTATTAAACAATTACCAAGTTGCTCTTGAGTACTTATTCTCCAAAGGTAAATTCTTTGTTTTCTCAGCTACATGTTGGGTTTCCTCAGGGAAAATCTTATACATATAAACCTGTTTCTGGCAATAGAATGGGGGAGAAAAATATACTTGTGAGGCACACAATGACACTAATATTCCTCAAATGAATGCACCATCAGGTTCATTACAGCAATATCAATCAGTTCAGTCCAAGGTTTCTTCTGAAGCTAGAAGTTCCCATCTTATTTGTGGACTGAGCTACTCATTTCATCTTTGTCACAGAGTCCATTACCCCACCCCACCCCACCCCTTTTTTTTCCTCTATATCTTGGGCCACCTCACTTTCTTTTTCTTTATTGTGGTCAGTGTTTATCATTGCCATGGGAGATGTCATACTAAGGAAGTTCTCCATACCTAAAACTCTGGTGAGATATGACACATATAGCTGTCTTCTCAGATAGAATTCAGCCATGGAGGGTGTGGTACAGAACAAGAGAAAGAATTCATGTTAAAATAGTTCTTTTTTTTTTTTTCTTTCCAGGAGCTGGCCAAACATCTTTTTTTTTTTTTTTTTTTTTCCCTGTAGTAATAGAGAAAAACTAAACACTTATTATTCTCCTGGCTTGCACAGTGCTATTTGACTCTTCCCAGATTTTTTAGAGCTCTTGTGGGGTTATTGGAATCTCCCCACTGACCTTTGCCCTCATTCTTTATTTTCACAATAGTCTTCCACTAATTCTAAGCTCTGGTTTGGTTCTCAGTTAATACTGTACTAGATTAACTTGTTATTTGTAAACTTGATATAATAGACAAATAATTGGTAAAATTAACTCATTTCTAATTTCTTTAAATGAAAACTAATATGATTTTAACTAGCATTATCCTCCAAGTTCTTCCAGAGCCAGGAAAAAAAGCCCATAACCTATACAAAGCCCTGTCTTAAAAGTTCCCTAGGTATTTCTAAAATAATATTTACTGGAGACTAAAACAAAGTAAACCTGCTTTTGTGCTTATCTGGTTTAAATAACATTCACAGCAACACTTTTTGGCAAAATAATTTCTATGCATTCACTTGAGGTGAATGGGAGGAAAACTTTTGAGCTTACATTAAATTTCCTTTCTCTAAGATGTGTACCCAACTTCAAAGCTATCTAAATACATTACAGTTAAGTTTCTGACTGTTTCCAGTAAGAGCTTTTCTGTACAGTTCCAGCTGTATAAATATAATCCAGTCTGAGCATTCTTTCCTCTGATCCCTTTATGACATCACCATTCCAGGGTGTTAGCATTACCCCTGCTGACTACACAGCACAAACAAAGGCTTCCTTGAATTGGACTGAGACCACAATGAGAGCTGAAGAAGTGGAGACAATAAGGAACATTTTTTTCCATTATGTAGTTACACTGAACATGAATTCTGCCTCATAGGAAGTGTTTTAACACTTTTATCTTGCTATGTGAAGCAAAGTTTACTATAAGTAAGAAAAGATAAGGCAGCATATGCTAACAGAAATATTAATCATAACCTGCTCAGAAGAGCATTGAGAGGAAAAATAATTTAATATGCAAGCAAAGCTAAAAATATTGGACTTTGTATAGGAAGGGAGAATACCATCTCAAAAAGTCTTTGTAGTACCTCAAAAAAATAAAATAATTAAAGGAAGATATTAAAAGGAAGACATCATCAATATTTTCCAGAGCCCAGTGTAAAAAAAATTATTGTAGATGTTAAAAAATTCAAAATGGTGACAATGGAACATTATAGCACGCACACATGGAGCTACCCAGGTCACATGCTTCATGAAGCCTGTCAGCAAAAAGGGTTTTAGAGTCTAATCTGAGAGATGTTACTTTATTTTGTGAAAGTGAGCAATTGATTTCCACAATTTGGTACAATTTATACCATGGCTTCATTGAGTTAGAGGACCCTGTAAAATAAGGATCTTGAAGTGAGAGTGTTGAGTGGTTTATTAATGCTAAAAAGTAAAATGCTTTTCACTTGGTTCAAAACCTTCACTTCTTGGATCAGATTTGGTCAGATCAAGTGCCTGATTTATTTTGCCTGATTTTCATTATTATTTAGCATAAATATTGTAATGTATGTTTAGTCATCAAATGTTAATACAACAACTGAAATATATGTTGGTTTTAGTACTCGGTTGTGTCAATCTCTGCTTCATTCAAAACTCCTCATAGAAATGAGGTTCAGTCTGAGAATGGTTTAACCCATGACATTCATGCTAATTTGGCTTTGAATTGTTTATCTTAGAAAAAAAAGAAATTATGTTGATTTCAGTTCTCAAATCCATCTCTCTATTTTTACCTACCTTTAGCTGCCAATGATAAATCATTATTACATGGTATCATAATCAATACATCTATTACTACTGTTTTATGTGTGTGATGGCTATAGAAGGAGTTTCTAATGGTAGTTGTTCCAATCTGGAAGTGTCACATTTTCTTCTTTGATTGGTCAATTGAACACTCTTTTGGAACCAGCTGCACTATATAAGTTAAGGTCCTTAAAATTATACATTTGAGGAAAGCAATATAGTCAAATACCATAACAAAAATGATAAGAATTCACATACTATTTATAAGTCATAGCCAAGAATATCATCATTTAGCAAAGAAATGCAAGTACCTGAACTTGTAGTTTGGAAAATATCTCCCCCCAAAAATCCTGCCTCATAGTTATAACACTGAGCAATATTCTCCCCTTGAGTAATTTGTTTCTAATCAATAGAATACATCAATCCTGAAGGGATGTCAGTCCTTGATTAGATTACAAGACATTGTAAATTCCCTTTTGCTAGAAGATTCTTTTTTCTGCTGGCTTTGATGAAGCATGCTGCCATGGTATAAGCTAATAAGTGTATATTGTTTTATGTCTGTCACTAAGTTTGTGGTAATTTGTAATAAGGCTGTGATAACTAACATAATAAACCATCTTCAATGCAAAGAACTCACAGAATGAGAAGTGGTGCTATTAGCCAAAAATGCATTTCATTATGAGGAGATTAGAGAGAGACCTTCAGGAATGTACAAACAAAAATTTTTCCCCTAGTATAACCTCTCTCAAAAAATATCTGATTATATATAGATTGAAACTGGAACTATGATCTGCATTTAGAATCTACAAGCAGAATTTTTCATGAAAGAAGTTAAGTGGACTTAATTACACTTACTAATTTTCAAAGTATTGTCTGAACTATAGCATGTAGGAATATCCCTAATTTTCAAGATAATTATAAAAGATTAAAAAGAGAAGCTTGGGAACAGAAAAAAGTCTAAACTTCCCCTTTCAGTCCTAAAATTGCAACAACAACAAAAAAAAAAAAGGAAAAGAGAGAACTCAAATTGATTGTTTTTTCCTTTTTAAATTTCTTAATTATTTTTTCTTTCTTGAAAAGACAAATTGATGAGCCTAAATCCAACTCCACCCCCGTGATATTCATACTTTTTTTTTTTTCCAAACAGGTTCAGTTACTAAGAGGCAGTGGAGAACTTGGGATTTTCTTTTAGCAGATGGAAGAAGAAATGGGTGAGAGCAGAAGGTCAGAGTGCAGTTGCAATATCAAGGCACTGAGGTTCAGACTGAGATATCTGAAGAAGAAATAAAGTGTCTTTAATTGTTTGTGGAATGGCTAAGAATATTTTATGAAGAAAAGTTTTGTTTGAATTTGTTTTGAAAGTGTCCTTATTCTAATAAAAATGTAAAATATTAGAGATGGGGAAATTTGGATATTTTAATCTATTTTCATTAGAATATTTCCTTAAATGAACAATACTATGCATATCAATATTCGTCCAATTGCTACCATAGCTCTAAATTACCCTTCACGACACTGTGGGATCAATAAAGCACTTGGATTTTAGCACAAAAGAATTTAAGTTCCAGGAGTCTGGCCCAATTTGAGCACAGATCAGACCAAGATGAAACTCAGAGTAGGGCAATTTTCTGTTGACTATGTTCCTATGAAAGGGCCCTAAGCTAATAGTCATCTCCAAGTTGCAGGGACATTTTCTTCTTGAGGGAAAGTTTGGAGATATATATCTGCATGAAGAAGCCTGTCATAGATAAAATGAGAAAGACTGAGGGAAGTTCTCATGAAGTTGGAAAATGTGATCCAACACAAAATTTGTTGCATTAAAATGCCCTTCTGATGAGAACTGCTGACCTTTGTTAGCTCTCAGGGCCAATCTTTATAAACTCACTAGCTCTAGATTCACTTTTTTATTCTTTTTCTCTTTGGTACTGGGGATTAAACCTAGGGCATTTTACAAATGAGCAACCTCCCCAAGCTCCCCAGGCCTTTTTTTTTGTTTTTGAGACGGTGTCTGGGTGTCTGACAAAATTGCTGTGGCTGGCTTCGAACCTTGAATCCTCCTGCCTTAGTTCCTTAAGTGAGTGGGATTACAGACATGAGCCATAGGGATAGGTAGTTTCCCTCTTTTTGTTATGAAATTTCTTTTACATACTTACAACAAAAGTTGCCAGGACAAAGACATAAGCCCTAGTGCTATGAGTGATGAGGCAAATTTCTACCAAAGGTAAGAATTTTCAATATCTTAAGATATTCTAAGAATTGATAAAAGTTTTTTCTCATTCCTAGAAGACAAAATAAATTTATCATTTAGAGCTTGAGGCAACATTGGAGCTCAGAGCAAATGCAGACTCTCTTATATTTGAACAGACCTCCTTGAGCAGAAGGGCTCCAGAACCTGAACTTTTGAACTCTTGTAAATCAAGGATCATGAACTGCAACAACAAGATTGTTTTAACAGGACACTGCTGTGACCTTGAGGTTCAGGTTGTCAAGCATCAACTCACCAAAATATCACCAGAAAAGCCTTTTGGATAAGGGAAGCTAAACTTATCAGACCTTGACATCTTGAGTAGATCTCAGAAGGGGAGAGTTGGGGAGTAATTTATTGTGCTTTTAGACGCTGGGTTCAATGTGTTTAAAGAACATGTTACATGGTGAGGAACTATCTGGCATTGGGGAAATTGTACAATTTAAAAACTGAGTTGCTGGGTGTGGGAGGTGAGGATCTTGAAGAGTCTTGATAAGCAAGACATTCCTGATAATTACCCTATGCAGATTCATACCTTCCTTAGTACTCCTGGAGCAAGAAGATGAATAATAGAAGAAAAAGCAGAAAAACATAACTGAGCTCAGAAGTATTAATGTTGAGAACAGCAAGGTATGCTATTCAGTTTGTCGGTAACCATAATAGGTAGGGACATGGTTCCAATCTTCCCTTACACAACAGTAGATGCTATAGATATTTCTGTTAAAGTTTCTCCAGAATCATACTTATTCTCTTTCAAATTAAAATCATATTCCTACGTATTTTTAAAATGTTTCCCACCAAATTTTCTGATTGAAAAAATATATATACTTTATGTATGGAAAGTCCTAGCAAGGTATTTGAAGATGAAGAAAAATTTTCTGTGCTTTATATATCCTGAACCAATTTGGTACATACTGATTGAATACATGAGTTGCTGTTACCTTTAAAATCACTGGGCAAGGACAGCCATGTGGTATTTGGAGTGCTTTTGTTGGAGATTCCATAATGTTGAGTTTTTGTTTTAGTTTGGTTTTCAGATTCCTGCAAAGTGTGATAGGACATATCCAATGTGATACAAGTCTCTAGATTTTCAAAGGTAGCATCTAAGTTACCAGAGAGTAGCCAGTTAGCTTTCTGATAATGCATGGTAGAGTACGTTTGCTTGGAAGACATATCAACATTCACAGGCATGTCTAGATTGGAAACTCAGTCTCCAAAAAACAAATGCCATATATTTTCTCTAATATAAGGAGGCTGACACGTAGTCAGGTAGGGAGGGGGAGTATGGAGGAATAGATAAATTCTAGATAGGGCAGAGGGGTGGGAGGGAAAGGATGATTTTCAAACAGATGTATATATTTAAGTGCACACATAAAACTTATAATTATTTCAGTTTCTGTTCATTTTAGATTCAAAAATGAGAAGCATGGTAGGTATTGAACAGTACACCAAGTTTCTCAGGATCGTTTGCAAGACCAAGACAAAAATGGGGATTAGCAAGGATGGTGGAATGTGATAGGCATCATTATTCAAAGTACATGTATGGAGACACGAAATTGTATCAACATACTTTATATACAACCAGAGATATGAAAAATTGTGCTGCATATGTGTAATAGGAATCATAATGCATTCTGCTGTCATTTATTTTTTTAAAAAAATCAATTAAAAATGGAAAAAAAAGAGTTTTAATAAATTCCAGTGGACTACACTTTTATCATCTTCTCTCTGTACATATTATTATATTGTTGCAAAGCCAACATTCACAAGTTAGAGCCCCGTTCTTTCCTATTCATGCCTTAAGGAAATTTATTTGATTCACATATTCATTCAGAAAATACTTTTTTGGGTCCCTGCTTTCATAGCATTGCAAAGTGCTTATTTATTGAGAACAAACAGTTTGCATCTACCGAGATCTAATGAATCCTCCTTAAAAGCTTCATCAAATATGGTGAAGATAAGAGGAGTAATTTCTGGAATTGAGCTAGGATTATTCTTCACTTTCTTAGCTAACCTGACTGTTTTAACTTCTTTGCATAAGTGATAAACGATTTGTAAAGGAGAATTAGAGTGGTTGTGAAATTTTCTTGCTTTGGAATACATCAGTAGGATAAACCTGCTCCTCTGATTAGGTGGCACCATTATTTTTTAAATATCTTATTCAGTGTTTATGAATCATATGGATGTATCCTTGCTACACACAGAATTATTAACATAGGATGATTTTCAAACAGATGTATATATATATTTAAGTACACACATCAAAGTCATAATTTTTTCAGTTTCTGTTCTATTTTAGATTCAAACATGAGAAGCATGGTAGGTACTGAACAGTACACCAAGTTTCTTGGGATCGTTTGCAAGACCAAGACAAAAATGAATGTTATTTTCAGTATTTTCTTCTCCTGAATATTTAAACCCTTGAATACCGAGTGGAGAATTTGCTTTCTCTCTTCATGCTTCATTTACACGTCGACCTCTGTGAGTGGTTCCATCTAAGAGATAGCAGAATGTGTAAAACGAGAAAAAGCAGCACCTCCAAAATGAGCTGTATTCAACAAGAAAGCCATCAATCACAGCATGGTTTGAAAAATAGTTTTAAAATATCACTGAAAAAAAAAAGAAATGAACTATTCAAAATTTTGCAATTTTACAAACATGATTTTTAGGCTGTGTTTATGTGTCTCTAGTCAAGATGATGTGGATCTTTCATTTTTGACCTCTTAATTGTGTCTCCCTGAATAAAAAATCGTATCATACTGCAGACGAACCAAGATAGACATTCACGTACTGAAAGATATTTTACCTTTGGGCAAAACTATGATGTATTCAAACAGGTAAAGCTCTTTGTGTTTCTTTTCTCTGAACAATCAGAATGATATATAGTTGTCCCTTTTATCTGTGGTTTCAGTTTCCATAGTTACAATTATCCACCATCAACCATGTTCTAAAGATATTAAATGGAAATTCCCAAATAAAGCAGTTCCAAAGTTTTAAGTTGTCCACCATTTTGAGTAGCATTGTGAAATCTTGCACCTATATGCTCTGTCATACCTAGAACCTGAAACATTCATTGCCCAGCATTCCATATCCACTGAGGTTGATGCTATCCATCCTTAGTAGCTCTCTAGGTAGTGAGAGTGTCACAGTATCACTGTGCTTGTGTTTAATTAACCCATCTATTCTAGTCAACGTTTTCTCACTACAACCAAAGGACCTGACAAGATCAACTTAATGGAGGAAAAGATTACTTTTGGCTCACGGTTTCAGAGGTTCAGTCCATAGATGGCTGATTCCATAGTTCTGGGTCTGAGGTGAGGCAGTACATCATAGCTGAAGGGCAGTGGAGGAGGAAAACTCAGTTTTAGATATCCAGGAAGGAGAGAGGAAGTACCACTCATCAGGGACAAAATATAAGCCCCAAAGGCACACCATCAATGAACTACCTTTACTGCACCTCACTTGCCTGAAATACCTACACCCAGTTAATCTGTATCAGTGGATTAATGCATCCACTAGGTTACATCTCTCATAATATAATCATTTACCTCTGTACCTTATTGCACTGTTTTGGGGGACACCTTGTATCTAATTCATAATACCACTGGTGGTAGCCCAGCACTACCTCACAATGCCTGTGCCATCCTCTCACATCTCACCATGTAGGCACGGCATTATCTTACTTCATCACAAGAGGAAAAAAGATATGTACATCGAAAAGAAACACTTTGAAATTAAGATTATATTCACATAAAACTTATAGTATATTTTATATACTATAAGAATAGTATATAAACCGGGTGTAGTGGTGCATGCCAATAATCTTAGTGGCTTTGAAGGCTGAGGCTAGAGGATTGCAAGTTCAAAGCCAGCAGGCAACCTAGTGAAGCCCAAAACAAAGTAGCAATACTGTACTTCAATATAAATTAAATTAAATTTAAGAAAAGAAAAGGATTAGGGATGTGGCTCAGTGGCTAAGTCTCTCTGGGTCCAATCTTTGATACCCAAAACAAACAAACTAAAAGTATATGATAAGATATTAGTTCTTGTTATTAGTCTATGTAATGGTTAATTTGAATTGTCAAATTGATTGGATGGCTTGAATGTAATAAAAGTTGGAAGAACAAGGAAGCAGCAAGCTCCATTCTTCTCCACCGGGTTCTTGATTGCTGCTGGATTTGTCTGAGGATATCAAACTCTCGCTTCTTCACTTTACTAAAGCAAACTCTACTAGTGATTCTCCAGAAGCCTTTGGTCTCCCACTAGGGTAGGACTGTTGACCCCTCTCGTTCTGGGGCTTTAGCCTCTTGGACTGCGCAGCTACTGGTTCGTTCAGCCCTCCAGCCTGGAGATGGCCATTGTGGACTATCCAGCTCTGATTGTATAAGTCAACCTCACAAGTCCCCCTTTTGTAATCATGCTTCCTGTTGATTCTGTTCCTCTGGAGAACCCTAATACAGTCTATTATTATGTCTAATTTATAGATTAAACTTTATAATAGTAATGTAGGAATAAAAAAAACAATATGTATGATTTGGTAATATCGACAGTTTCAGACACGCACAGGGGCTCTTACAGTTTAGCTCTGTTGATTAGAAAAGGGAGTGTTAGAATGGGAGTCAGAATAGAGTGAGGCAAATAAAATTATCAAGGAATTGAATTAAAACTTTATGAAAATGATTTTTTTAACCTTTTCCATTATGGGAAACCTGAGGATTAAATTAAAATTGCTAACTTTATGGGAAATGCAAATTCTTTCTCTAAATTTAATAATAGCAATTGAAGTCTCAGTAGAACATTTATGGAGTTATAAAGATATTGAAAGAAGGGATCTGAAGGAGATAGATGTAGGAATAATTCTATTCAGTTTTCTAGTTTCCACTACCTCTGAAATTCATAACAAATTATATTTCATTAATATGCATTCAATAGCTAAGCCTTAACTCAAATCTAAACAAACCAAGGCTTTGAACTCTAGACCAAGTAAACTTGGCAAACAATACGTGGGAACCCACAAATAGGGAGAAGCCTAGGTCTCCTTGCTTCATGTCTTCTTCTTTTACCACTAGATTTTCAGGAAGATTGACAGGCTGAGGAAAAAGAGGTTCTTCCCAGATGTCTTTGATATCTTTAGTAAATATGAGAGAGAAGAGACAGCAAACAAACAAAAACCTGGAGATAGAGAGTACAGAGCAAGAACTAAAAAATAGTCTCTTACCATCTATCTGGGCAGTATCCATGAAGGAAACAGATCCAAAGACACTATCTCTTTTGGGGCCTCTAAAATTTAATCTCTTTGATATACCCAGAGATAAGGGCTTTATGATAGGGGCCTTCTCTAATATCCTGAAACTTGACTAATTAGTACAGAGGGATAAGAAGCATTGAGCACTCCCTAGCCAAAGGAGAGCAATAGTTTCATCCCATGTCAGAGACTGATTGATGTTCTTGTAAAACTCTAAGAAAGAGTTTAACTTGGTTGAATATTTTTTTAAATATTTTATTTTTTTGTCTACTTATCAAACTCTTTTGAACCCTTGAATATTCTGTGTGTCTTCACAGAGAAAGAAAATACTTTATATATGTTATCATCAAACTTTTTTAGCTTAGGAGCACTGATAATAGAATGATTTAGCTGCTCTTCTATTTGAAAGGAAATATCTTGTGAACTTCTGTTCTGACTATGGTTAGTTAAGCTCATGCAAAAGAAACACTAATGTGAATATAGGTTGCTTTGTACAATTTTGTTTAGTTGGCATTCTTAGGATAGAACTGCTGTGAAACTTTTAATGAAAGTATCATTCATTTCTGCTTTGCATTCCTTTATTGCTCATGTAATTTTCTATAAAATGCAACCCAAAAATATAGTGCTTTAAATGAGCCTCCTGAACAGAGAAGATATGATTTCCTATAAGTGGTCTGTGAAAGCAGCATCAATTGCACACCATTTCTTTAGACACACCAGACATCAGTGCTATATTACACATGATTAATAAGTCAAATACCTAATTCCTGGAAGTGGAGCTTGAAACACCTCCAGAGGGTGCCAGGGCATGCTAGCTACTGGAAAAGTAGCTCATACCCCAAAGGACAGAACATAGAGACTCAGAACAATATTTAAATAAATGCAAAGGAAAGGTTCAGTGGAGTCTAAGGTCTGACTATATGTAAATTTGCTAATTAGATCAATGAAAATAGAACTAGATCCTTCTGTTACAAAGAGACTAAAACACTGAGTTAAACTGTCAATATGCAAATATACCAATTAAAGCCTCAAGAATAGTAATAGATACACTCCATACGGGGCAGTAGAGGAGTAAGAAGGAAAGAAAAATTCTCTTTATTGATTTTTAATCTGAGTGCATATCTTATGCACGATATTTTATCCTTCATAATAGGTAAAGCCTGCGGTGTTTATAGAGCTGGAACTAACAGATCTAAAAGTCATATATGTTTAGCTTCCCTCTCAGAAGACCTTTTCAAATAATTCCAGGACCAACTCAAAGCTATTTGTCTCCCCATGTGCTTAGAGAATCTGCTGTCAGTTTTGCAAGTTTGAACATGGGATGAGGGATGGAAGTTTTACCCATCTTTCTGTTCCCCATAATCAATCCACAGTGTGAGTCACTACCTCACATGGAGCACTGTGAGAAGAACCATGATTGCCTGCCTCAATCTCCATGGCAATGGAAAGAGAGAAAACACATCTCTAAGGTAACCAGAAATGGGGGGAAAAAAAAAACGCCAATATTTCCAGGTTAACATTCCATTAATCAGAAGAAATTGCATAAGAAAAATAGCTTCTAGAAACTACAGGGAGACTATGATAGTTAACAATTTTATTACTTACCTACTGCATTGTTTCACAAGTATTGTTTTTCTTTGATGCCTTAAAATATTCCTGTTTCTCCTATACCCACATCTATGAAGGAAGTTGAAATTTCCCAGAGATTTACTCATTTTATTTTATTGTTAGAATTTTTCAAAAATCTGTATGCAGTCATTGTCTCCCTTTTACTTGTTAATTGTACTGTTAAATAAATTAGTAATAATCAATTAATGAACTGAGATTACTAAATAAATCAACATAAATTGAAATGAGAGAGCAGTCTCCACCAGGACTGTTTATCTGATAGACAGTTATCACTCAGTGTGTAGGTCCTGTGCAGTTTGGGGACTGAGTTACCTACTGGAAGCTGGGCCAGGAAGGAGGAGGATTTGTGTATGGATGAGTTAAATGAAAGGTGTATATTATATTATCATATTGCAAAAGGAGAGAAATAAAAGAGTTACCTATCACAATAGCTTATATTAATACATAATCATTCCACAAAAGATGTCTATAACAAATGCACATTTTTCTCTTGTAACCATAAAATCTCTGTTTTATTCTAACCCCTTAGATGGCTTCAGAAAGCTGCTTCACTGATTCCTTTGGTATCTAAAATAAAATGAATCATACAATATGTAGATTAGAGTAAAATTCTATACCCTCAATTTTCTTTAAAGGGAAAAGAATTGAAAGATAACTTTCTGATCATTCACCTTTTAATTCCAGGTGATGGATTTTGATGAATATTGGTATTTTCAATAATGATAAGAGATACATGAATGGAAACTTAAAAAGGATTAATGGGTAAAAGTATTAATTTATTTAGAAAAGAGTGTCGGGCTTACATAATTAATATATACATACTCATGTATTTGTCTGAGATAAAAAGATATTTGGGGATATTCATTTGGATGCATTTGTTCTATACCCACAATTACAAACGATGTCTTTTAAAAAAATCCTAAATATAAAGAATAAAACTATGCTCAACTTTATAAATTTATTTATTTACTTAATGTTGAAGATTTTTTTTAATTTAATTTATTTTATTTTTTAAAATACATGATGACAGCAGAATGCATTACAATTCTTATTACACATTTGGAGAACAATTTTTCATATCTCTGTATATAAAGTATGTTGATACCCAATTCGTGTCTTCATACATGTACTTTGTATAATGATGTCCATCACATTCCACCATCCTTGCTACTCCCCTGGCTCCTCTCTTTCTCTCCCTCCCCTCTGCCCTATCTAGAATTCATCTGTTCCTTCCATACTCGCCCTCCCTACCCCACTATGAGTCAGCCTCCTTATATCAGAGAAAACATTCAGCATTTGTTTTTTTTGTTTTTGTTTTTTTTTTTGTTTTGGATTGGCTAACTTCACTTAGCATTATCTTCTCCAGCGCCATCCATTTACCTGCAAATGCCATGATTTTACTTTAGAAATTTAGATCCTGGAACCTAGGGTATAGCATACTATCAGAACATATGTGAAATATACTAAGATGCATTTAGCCCAAATATGGTTTTCAATCAATTTGCTTCTATTCTAGGTGAAATGTGAAGATATATTTTCTAGCCTTCTATACCCTCTTTAAACCCAAGATCACCCCTTATAATGGTTGGTGGTTGAACATGTAATTATAACTTGCTAAGTGAATATCGGTTTTTGTTTCTTTGAGATCAAGCTCCTTTTTTTGGGCGGGGCATGAGTTGGGGCAGTAATACCAGGGATTAAACTCAGGGGCACTCGACCACTGAGCCACATCCCCAGCCCTATTTTGTATTTTATTTAGAGACAGGGTCTCACTGAGCTGCTTAGTGTCCTGCTTTTGCTGAGGCTGGTTTTGAACTCATGATCCTCCTGCTGAGTCTCCTGAGCTGCTGGGATAACAGCTATATACCAGCATGCTGGGCTTCATGTTCCTTTTTAATGGGGAAAAACTGTCGTGCAAATTGATTAGGGCTTTGGAACTTAGGCTGTGAAAGGCTATCAAAAGACAGATTTAGACTGGATGCCTTTGCTTCTGCACAGGGAAGAAAGCTGATTAATGAAGTTTCCAAATATTCTTTAACATTTCCTCCTACAATTGTAATCTGCCATTCTTGCTGTATATGAATAAATTAATTGCTTTCAGGCTTTCTATTGTGACTCGGCATTTCAGTGATTGATTAGACACTGTCAGTGTGAGTCCAGCATCAAGATGCCACTATCCAAGTATTAAGGCCACTTAGACTGTATCAGGCTGTACATACCTGGAATGCATAGAAAGGAGCTTTAAAAGTAATCAATGGCAAAAAAGGATTTAGCAGAGAGGGCTCTACAAGATGAGTTCTAAAGATTTATGTAAAGCAGAGAGAGTTGCAATATGGTATTTATTATGCCTTGGAAATAAATCAGCTTGAAACTTTTTATAAACACTCTAGGCAATGTCACTAAAATACACTCCAATACTAACTATGGCATGGTATCAAGTGTTTTGTATTGAACATTTGGTGTTCTACTCATTAGCTTGTATATACTACTAGAAATGCAAAGATAATCATTTTAAAGAATAAAGTTATTTACCAAATGATTGTGTTTTTTTCATTTCAAAGTTATTCTGAAGGACTCTCTATGTATTATAAACCTATTGATAACTAAGACACACAATTAGTAGAATAGCTTCATTTACCAGAAGGTGCACATATTCCATTATAAAGAGATGCAGATGTGTTTGTGTGCAGGTGTGTAAATGCATGTATATGTATGTATATATGCAACACAAGGTAATATATAATAGTGTGGTTTGGAAAATTGTTCCAATGACTATATATAATTAGTTGTTAAAAACTAATTGGTCTTTCCACCTTGATGGAAATGTACTATAATTGGTGCTACACAGTATGGTTGGTCACTGACCTCACATTGATATGAAACACTTGCATGTAGCAAGCAAGGCTGAGGAACTGAATTTTAAATTAAATTAAATTTTATTTCATTTAAATTCCACAGCCATATATGCTTAGTGGCTACTAAGAGAAAGCAGGAAGTATCATTCAAAGTCTTGACATTGCAGAGCATGTTTGATTTGAGACTTAAATGAGTCAGAGGCTTCCCAAGCAGATAATGGTTTGTTAGGGTTGAGATATGCTCCAGATAACAAGGTGATTTAATTTGCTTTGCTTCTTTATTCATTTTCAAGAAAAACCATTAGCTATAATAACAGCAAATGTTTAATAAAATTTGACATTGTACTAACTTCCTGCTTAGAAGTACCCTAAAAAATAGGACTAATGTTATCTCATTTACAAATTAGGAAACCGAAGCACAATGTTTTTTTAACACAAAGCACAACCTATACCAGAACAAGAACTTGATCTTAGGGAATCCATCACTACAGCCCATGTCTTAACCATTGTGCTGCTGACACTCTGCCAGCCACAACACATACCATGTTCACACACTTGAAGGGACAATACTATCCCCTATGTGGAACTGGGAAATTCATTAATTCACTCAAGAAATGCATATTTTATGTATCCTAATTTCAAACCTGATTTCAGTTCTTTGAAAGAAAAAGTCAAACAAACATAAACTTTCCCACCAAGGGTTCAGAGTTGTATCAAGGTAAGACTTGCTGAATTACAGAGGGATCTTTAGCTGTGTTGGGGAGTGGGAGGGACTGTGAAGTATTCAGAGAAAGTTTCCATTGAGTAAAACTATAGCATCTCACTCCGCAGTGAATTGGAAAAGTAGAAACTCCTCAGGAGGAGGGTGGTCTGAGAAAAGGTGAAGATGAATAATAATTTTGAAGAATGGGATTAAGATGTTGTGAGGGAAGGGAATGGACTCCTCTAAATGCATATCTGAGCTTATCAGTAGAAGTCTAGGGTGCAAGATGAGGTGAAGACAATTAGGGTGAGATAAACAGAGGATGCTGTACTCAAGGATGGACATATCAAAGTTTTTAAGCAGATGAGAATAAGAAACTCAGGTTTTGAAACTTCAGAAGTACTCCAAAAAGAACGTAAAGTTTTTACTTCACTGTAGAGTATAAAGCAAAAGTACCGTAACCTATGAGAACGTAGTACCCTGCAATGGCTTGGCCCAATTCCAGTTCTTTCTATGCCTTTTGTGGCAGGGAAGCCATAGTCTTAATTTCCTTTCCATAGTTGTTTTCCAAAATAATGGTTAAGATTATGTGACCTATGCTTCAGGAACTCACGGTCCAAGAAAACAGCAAACTAAAGTCAATTAAGGACATAAATACAGGAGGACATTCACCTATGCTAATATTAGACACCCTTAATTTACAAGGATAACTGATTCATATTAATGGTGAGTATTTAGTCTTGGTAGTTGTATTTATGACCTGAAAGTGCAACTTTATTCACTGTATAACTTAATAATAAACAATAGCCTCAAAGTTGTGCTGTCCAGTTACTGCACAGCCAAGTGGCAGGAAGAAGCTCATTATACTAGGAATCAAGCACAATTTATTTTGATGTAGAAACTCACTTATTCATAATGGCACTTTGAGGAGGTAATATAGGGCTACCTTCTGATATAAAGTTGGGTCAAATGCCCTTGATTTATTAGCCTTGTGCAATAGTTTTAAAAAGAAATGAACTAATAAAAGCATTTGGGCACAGAGGCACACACCTGTAATACTAGCAGCTCAGGAGGCTGAAACAGGAAGATTGAGCACAAGGCTCAGCAACTTAGTGAGACCCTGTTTCAAAATTAGAAAAAAAAAAGGGATAGAGGATGTAGCTTAGTGGTAAAATGCCCCTGAGCTCAATCTCCAGTACTGAAAAATAAAAGTGTTTTACTCTGTGAGATTCTAGCATGAAAGTGTTTTACTCCATGAGATTCTAGTATGGTATTTAACTGGAGATTGACCATGTTATGAAAACACCCTCATTGTCCCAGTGAAATTTTATGACTCAACTCATTGTACATATAATAGTAACAATATAAAGTTCAAAAATAAAATAGTACCTGCCTGCAAAAAAATGAAGTATTTACTCTAGTTGGGAAGTGAACAAAGCTACAAATATAAACAAAAATGGAAACCTGTAATTTCAAACATAAGACTTGATAATATTAGAGAGGTTAAGCAATCTTTTGTGGTGGAAGGGTGTTGTTTTTTAAAAAATGAGGTATCCTCCAAAGTTCATGTTTGAGACAACACACGAGTTTTCAGAGGTGAAATGATTGGGTTATGGAGCATTAACATAATCACTGGAAAATCCACTGATATGGATTAACCTGGTGCTTAGGCAGATATGGTGTGGCTAGAGGAGGTGGGTCACTGGGCTGTGCATTTGGGATTTATATTTTGTCACTGGTGAGCACAGAGCTCTTTGCTTCCTATCGCCATGTCTGAAGCTGCTTTTCCTCTGCCCCATCCTTCCACCTGATGTTTTGCCTCACCTCAGGCCTAGAGTAATGGAGTCAATCTACCTTAGACTGAACTTCTGTCCGAAATCATGAGCTCCAAATACACTTTCCCTCCTTCAATTGTTGTTGCCAAGTCTTTTGGTCACAGCAACAGAATATTGGCTAAATCAAGAAATTTTCAGCTTTTAATGATGGGATGTGTTACGGTGTACATTGTGCCCCTTGGTCAATATCCCTGTGTATCCCACAGCACTATTTGAACAATTATTAATGAAGATTTGGGGTGATATCTATGGCTCTATCTGTTACTGAACAAGTCCCATTTTGCCTGTCATATCTCATTCTGCATGTTATATGATAGACAGTTTCTTCATTAAGCAGCCTAGTGAGAGGGGATAACAAATCCACTTTGTATATCTAAGGAAGTTTTCCCTCCATAATTGTATCCATGTTTACTAAAGATCTGAAAACTGTATATAACTTATTGTATTCTTCTCCATGAACCTGTTACAAATGCTTTAGAGAAGAATAGAAACTATGGATCCTGATAGCCATGGTAGAGATCTACTGGCCATTTACTACGGATAAAGAAAGTTGATGTTGAGCACATGTATCAAGACCCATCAGATTTCTAATGATCTCATGTAATTTGGGGACACATAAGTCACATTAATACAAAATAAGTCTATCACGTGTCCTCTGAACTTCAAGGAGCTCCTGAAAATCCCCAAATTAGCTCTAGACCAGAAAGACGTACTTTTGGGAACTTGTCAAAAATATCAAATGCTTATCATTATGAAATAAAATTGAGGTGACAAAACAAACCAAAAACGTTTGCAAAGGCATAAAGCACAAGAAATAAAACCTTTGTTTTCCAGGTCAGTGACCCAAAAAGTGAAGAAAAACCCCTCAGAATTTCCTAGTAAGAGCAGATCAATGTTCCAAACATAGGGGATCAAACCAGTTGTTCACCAATGTACCTTTGATATAAACGCTCAGCCTCTAGAAAAAACTATAAATATTTTTTCAAATTTAATCACACATCATCTCCCCTACTAAATCTATGGCTTTCCAAGACCCATTTTTAACTTTCCCAAAATCTTTTACAATGTGTCCAAACCCTTAGTTTTCTTTACTTTTTTCTTCCAGAGTGCATGCTATATATTCTATAACTTTCTCTATAAAACATGTTTATTTTTATTCACAAGAAAGGTCTGATTTTCTCATAGAAGTTTTGAGGCATTACACAAAGCTGTCATCTCAAGTCATTTCCTAGACACAGCCTAAAGTCTTCACCAAATCAAGAGCTCCATAAAATTAAGCATGTGGACAATACATGTTAAACCAGAAGGTAACTCCTTTGTTGCTGAATCAACCACATTAAACAAGTCTTATATAAAAGCATTTGCATTTGTGATATTTCAAAGCACTTTGGATCTAGGAGCACTGATTTCTTTTCCAAGTTATTTTAGATCTGTGAAGACATAACATAAAAGGCACACATCACATATATAAAAATACAGACAGAAAACAAAAGTCTTTAAACTCTCATTAAGATTCTTCATTTGCTGCCTTCCAAAAAGGTTTTCTTCCCCTTTAGACTAGCAATCTTTTGATTACATACTATATCATCTCTAGCAATCCTTAACCTTATTTTCACTTCATTCTTTCTGACTTAGCTTGTTTCCTAATCAGGCATAGTCCTCACAGAGTATTTTCTATGCCCCAACTCAAACTTAGAGAGTACCTGGAATAGCTTCCTTAGGGCTTTCAAAAGCTTGCCTTTCCTCTTTTAATTTATTATTTTTCAGTCATTTTAAAAATTGAATCTTGTAGGTTAGGGATCCCAGAGTCTGTAGATCATCATAGAAGTTTATAGATGAATGTTCTGGTCCTAATTGCTCTGCTTACTCCAATTTTGAAAATATTTCCTCCTTTTGAGAGAAAACAGTATGTATATTGGACTTATGAAATCCTTACCATTAAAATAAATTGGTGTATATGGGACAAGAAAAAAGTAATAAATGCAATAGAAGCACTCCTCTTGGAATATTATAGGTGGAGATTATAAGAGGCCTCACTTGGAACATTATGGGCTGATCAATGGACAATTAGAATCCTCACTATTTGTCAAAAAAGTGAAGATGCAAGAAAGAAACTGCAGCTTTCTACCTGGGTTGTACAAATTTTCAGTTCCCTGACCATGAATGAAACCCAGGCCTTGATGACTAGAGTACTATTCCCTCACCACTAGACTACTAAAAATTTAGAGTGGATGCAGTGGCTGGAGAAGCGCTAGCAATCTTCAAGAAATCTGTATTTGAACAACAAATTTAAAGAATTGAGGACACCTATTTGAATGAGCTAAACTTTCAGCTTTTCAATTAAAAGTTTTATATAGTCTATGAAATAAATGTTTTAGGTGAAATAGATTCCACAGTAGCTTGGTTGTTATTGAAAGTTTTAAAAGTTGTTTTTTTTTTTAAACCTCTCAACTCCCTTATCTCAGTCTCAAATTAATTTAGGAGTTAACTCATAGCTGTTTACATTTTAGCTTGGACTAGCTGAAATAAACCTTCAAGCTAGAGTTAACAGGTTCAAATAGGCTGAGAACTAAATCCTTTCACATGTTAAAAGTATAATTGCATTTTAAGATTTATCTTAAGAATTTTCACTAGAATTTTTTTTCATTAGCATGAAAAATAAAGAAAAAATAATTAAGTGCACAAAACCATAAGTAAATTCACTAGAATGAGGCCATAATATTTTAAAGAGACATTCATGTCAAACAAGAGTGGAGTGGCTTTTGGAACCTCCACCAAAGCCACTTCTAAGAACTCTTGGGGTATTTATTTTCCAGGACTTGTGTTCATGCCATTTCTCTCTTGATTCCAAAGTGTAATGGGGTTCTCCAGTAGCTAAAAAACAACCAGTTTTATAAAATGCAATGCAATGTGCTGTGTGAAGACTGAATTAAAATTTCCAGTTGCTTCAGAAATTAGGCATGGCCAGTTAGAAGTACATATCTATGTTACTTAAGGTGAAGCTAAAATCAGATCTCAGAAGATAGGCAAAACCAAGATAACTTCTTTGAGCAGAGATTCCCTAATTATTTTCTATTATTATGTATCCACAAGCCCAAGACCCTCAGAATGAAGGCCAAACCAAGGCTGCCTTTCAGATGTCAGATAGTGTGGGTCCTCAAACCAAGAAAGCCAAACCAGGAAGAGGAAGAAGGAGAAATCTGGTCACTTGCACCAAATTTACTCACTAAATAGGAAGTTTTCCAAATCCAGAAACTATTTCTAGAAAAATGAAGTTATGCTCCAGTCATCAGAGGCTGATCTGAGGAAAGTCCAGGAAATCATCCCAGGGATAAACACTGCTTCCAGCTGCTTGAACTCACCAACAGGAGCTCAACAAAAGGAACAGAGCTGAGGGGCCATGTCGAAAAGATCCATCTGGATTTCTTCCTACTTTCTTAACAAATTATTATCGAACCAAGGCCATTTTTCCCTCTGCATGGTATGCCAATCACTGAAGCAACAAATTTTGCAAAAATATTTCAGGAAGCAACTAAGCATTAGGAGTGGAAGATGCACTTTTCAAATCTGCCTACCAGAGGAAAGGGTTTGGGTGAGGTAGAAGGAAAGGTGACTGCAGGTTGACTAAGAGTAGGTGAGGGATGTGTTAAGTCTAGAGGGTTTAATAAGGTTTTCTCTCAGTTTCACATCTAGATCCATAAATGAAGACTGTTTATTAAAGAATATTATAACTAATCCAGTAATCTAAATTATGTAATCTAGTGATACAAAGTATGATTTCCAATATTGATTTTCTATTTACACTTATGTAGAATATTTTGATTGAAAAGCTTCATTCATATTATCAATGTCTATATTTAGATTACTTTTGTGTATGTGTGTGTGTGAGAGAAAGAGAGAGAGAGAGATTGTGGATCAATCCTGGGGCCTCATGCACTCTGTACTTGCTAGATGCCACTCATAGAACATAGACTGCTTTTACATTTAAAATTGGCAACAACACAATTATGGAGAGGTTTCACTTTTTTTCCAATCATTTTTATACTGAGTTGTTCATTGTGGCTTTTTTTTTCTTTTTTTTTTTTTTTTTGGTTTGTTTGTTTTCATCCTTACTTTTTTTTTTCAATGTCTGATTCATTTCAGATTACATTTTATAGGGAAACACAACTGCTAGACAACATTTTAAAGGTATCAAGGGTCTATTTACTTTAACTTCTCATCTTATCTTAAAGGTTGGTAAAAATAGTTACTCACTGAGAACCTAGTGGGAGATCTTCTCAGGTCAGGAATTTCCCCTTCCACTAATGGAGCTAGGAAATATCTCAGTGTGCTCGAAGCTTTCTTATAAGCAAAACTTCCAAAATGGAAAATTGGGGGCATTATCATTTTTGTTAGATCTCAAGTAGATTTTTGCATTAGTCTGTGCTGGTATAATGGAATAACATACACTGGATGGTTTATAAACAGAAATCTATTTCTCCTAGTTCTGAAAGCAAGAGAGCCTAATATCAGGGCACGAAGAGATTTGATTTCAAAGTAGGATATGGTTCGTGGCTCATAGATGACACCTTCAAAGTATTTCCTTACATGATGGAAGAGGCAAGGCAGTTCTCTGGAGCCTTTTTATAAGACTCGGCCTCATGACCTAATCACTTCCTATGTCATTCAGTGCTGAGAGCCATAGCCAAGTAGGAATGACGCATGGCATTTTGCTTTGAAAGGTAACCCTGCTCATGGACTAGGGTGGCTCCAGGTTTAGGATGGATCCTGCTGGATTAGGGTGGTTCCAGGTTTAGGGCGAATCCTGTTACCTCAGGCGCCCGCTCTTGGAGTTCCCATGGAGTTCTCGCAGGGTTCTGAGAGAATTGCTACGCAGAGCCCGGTGGAGGGAGTGTATTTTTCCCAGAACGTGCGGGTAGAGTGCTGGTGAGAGTTCGGGAATAAAGAGTTGCTGTTGGAATCTACACATTTTTGTGGTGGCTCGGTTACTTTGTGCCCAGCCAGACTGCGGCAATTCAGTTTTCCATTGCTGTGAAAAAATACCTGAGGTAAAATAACTTAAAGATGGAAAAACTTATTTTGGCTCATGGTTTCAGGAGCTTTACTTCATGACTATATTGGTATAGGCCT
Source organism: Callospermophilus lateralis (assembly GCF_048772815.1). Taxonomy (NCBI): domain Eukaryota; kingdom Metazoa; phylum Chordata; class Mammalia; order Rodentia; family Sciuridae; genus Callospermophilus; species Callospermophilus lateralis. The sequence goes on along the minus strand of NC_135318.1, from coordinate 69,203,417 downwards.
GTGGCAAGGCAGAACATCATGGTAGAGCATGTGACAAAGCAAAGATGCTCACCTCATGGTATTTGAGATGGAGGGAGGGAGAGAGGGAGAGGAGGGAGGAGAGAAGAGGGAGAGAAGGAAGAGGGAGGGAGAGGGGAGACCAAGGACAATATATATTCTTCAAGGACATGCCCCCAGTGACCTACTTCTCCAGCTAGGCCCCACCTCCTAGTTTCCACCACTATCCAATAGCATCAGCAGCTGGGACCATATCTTGAACACATAAGTGTTTGGGAGACATTCTACTATAATACCTCCCAAGTGTCTACCTCCTAATATTAATATTAAGTGATTGGTTTTCAATATATAAATTTTAGAGGAACACAAATATTCAGATCATTACAGTGGTGAAACAAGTTCATTAGAAACTATACAGGAACAGAATTTTTTTTTTGACTGGGGGGGTGTTGATAAAGGATAAGCACTAGAAATCACAAAACTATACTATAGTAAAAACCTAAATTGTATGCCATAAGTCCTATTAGGACTCGAAAAATTATATTATAAGCTGCTGCCAACTGATCATGCATAGTGATCATTGGAACAGTTACCTACTAATTCTATCACCATGGTTCTCCTTTAGTATTTGAAAGGCCTTTAGTGAAGATAAGTTTTTTCTAAAACTACATATATATTAGTGCTTCCAGTGAAGGTGCTGACGCAGACACACTGTATGTAATTTTATGAATTTGTCAAGTGATACTAACACTCCAAGATAGCTTTCATCTAGCCACGCACATCATCAGCTCCCCAGATATGGATAGACTCAAGTTCTCTCCTTGTCATGATTTGTTTTATTAACTTCTAATGAAGAATGATAGAAGAGAAAGACCTAAAGTGTACTTCCAAATAGTAGTGCCTTTGCCAGGGCAGAATTGTACCTTTAAGACACAACAGGAAAAATTCAAGCCTGAAAAGTGGGAATTCCCTAGCAACCCCGTTCCCCAGACTTTCAGGAAAGGGAAGAAATAATTTGAGCTGCCCAGAGAAGGACCACCCGAATCACCTGGATCTTATGCTTCAGCAAATCTCTCCAGAATCTGTCACCTTCTAGCTTTGTGGAGGCCTACGAAACAGATAAATTTGCTAACACTGGGAGCCTGGATATTGCAAAGACAGTCTGAGGACAATATTGAGCTTACAGCAGACACTAGAGCTGGGCAGCAGAGGGACCAAGAAAAGCAAAAATATTCAGGTAGAGAATGTAAAATGCATTATCTATTTAACAACTGGGAATACATTGCTCTTGTCGAAGGGCTGAATTCTAAGCAGGATATAATCTTCCCTCATCACAGTACATTTCCATCAGTGGGTTGATGGATTTCTGCTTTACCTAAAGGGGTACTATCTCTTTGTGAATTAGAGGAGCCTGACAGAATAACTTAACATAGGGTTCTTTATAACTTCCGTGGAAGACTAGTAATGTTTAGTTAAAGAGAAGATCACAAGGAATACACCTGGGATCAACTGGGTTAAAATATTTAATACAGGAATTTTCAGAGTTTATAGTATTTTAAGATTTTAGAATTATAGTGAATCTCAAACACCTGAGTAGTCAGGCATAGCTAATATATGTAGCAATGAAAACTTTTATTATTTTTCCTTCAGAGAACCTTTGGAAGCACTCTCCCCAGCTTTGGCATGCCAACAGAATCTAGTTAGGGTACACTGAACACCTTTCCTCTTATCCACTAGAAAATGTTTCTACTCCATCTTCCTTTGAGTTTCTGCCCAAATGCAGATGACAGTGGCTGATTCATTGTCATAGCAAGCTCTGAATTACTAACCTTTACCTGTTCTCATTTGAGAGGTCATCTTCTTTTTCCAAAGCTATCATAGACCCCTCTGAGACCCAGCCTGAACTTCCCTTCCTAGACCTGAGCCTTTGGCCAGGTGCTGTTCTCACTGGGGACTTGTGTCTTTCTGTTCATAGTTTGTGAATTTGAGATTACATGATAATTTTTTTTCATTCAAAATCAAATTATGAACCAGAAACTGTTTTACTAAAGGATTATTTCAAGAAAGAAGTAAGAATTTCAAGAAACTCAACCAATAAACTAAATTCATTTTCCTAGTATTTCCTCTCCCACCTTTCCCTTCAACTGTCTCCATATATCTAGCCTTCCCTTCCGATATCTTTACTTCCTCATTCTGTCTTGCTATTCTACTGTTTCTCCTCTCCAGATGCTTTGCTTAACAATTCTCCTAACCCGCCCCCAAATATCACTTGTGTCCAAAAATTTATCCCTTCTCTGAACCAATATATAGGCAACTATAGAATTTAAACCATATACCTGAACTGAACGAAAAACTAATCGTAAATAAAAGCAGCAAATATTCACAGAGAAGAATTTAGAATTTTGGGGGGTGGAACACAAGGGATCTATAAGACCTAGGATTACCTGGTCTGTATTAACTCATAGAAATGATTTTCAGAACCTAGGATGCTAAATCCTAGTTTAAAACAACTGATTGTACTGACCCCAAAAGTGATCTATGATATCCTGCTTCCTGCATAAATTGGAAGGTCAAATATAGGACAGAAGAGTAGATCAATGTCTTCTAAAATCCATACTTGAAATACTTCCAATAAAATAGTTAATTGGGCCACAATTCATACATACAAATGACAACAACAAAATGAAAAAACTGTGTTTTTGAGATAACTTAGGAAATACCTTCTGAAATTATTTGAGAGTTAAAAAAGTTTCTGATATATATCACCACGACTTTCCTTTCACATTGTAAATTGGGTTAAAACTATAATTGGAGCTCTAATTAAAAACTAGGAATGAGAATTGGAAATAAATCTGTTAGCTGAACTACAACACCTGACAGAATATTTTGAAAGTACTTCATAATAAAAAGGAGACAGGACCCAAAGTAAACTTGGCCCTGTAGATCATACAGCTAGTTGGACCACTTCCCAAATGACAAGGATAATTGTAGACAATGTAAACAGCAGACACACTGGGGGAAAAAATGTCTCATGCTGCACAAAATAAAAACACCACAGCATTCCCTCAATTCAGATCAAAAAGAATGCTCTGAGTAAGGATAAAGTGCTCAATACCCCACCATAACTTTAAACACTCCAGGTGAATAAACTGTAAATATATCACGGCCACTCTACCGGCTCCTGGTAGATACAGGTGTCATTATTTCTAGATTAAACCCTGCCAACTTTGCTCAGACTTTCTTTTGATATGCCTACCTCACAAGTTGTTGGTATTTCAGATAATCCACATATTTTCTCTCTCTCAGATCTTCATCATAGCCTTGGCTCCCTGACTGAATCATATTCTTATCTGCCTTGCAGTGCCTCCAAATTTAATGGAGGGAGATTTATTTTGAAAGTGGAATTGTAATGCTAAATGTACATCAAGGGGACTATTTCTTCAGGTCCCAGATGGCTCTTTTATTCGTAATCAAGTTGTGTTGGCTCTGGATTTACTTTTGTCATTTCTACTATATTTGATGCATGATCTAGATAAGAACATTAGCACCTAACACACTTTGGGCTCAAAATTCTGCTGCATAGGCAAAAATTTGGAGCAAATCTACATAATTTTTGATAGTTTCTTTTAGACATTTACCCACATGTCTTCAATATCCATTGAATTCAGAGGCAAGTAAGGTGTTCAACATATAGCTACGTGATTTACATCACAGGTCATCTTATATCATACATTAGTACTCACAGCACTCTTCATCCTGCTGATAAAGAAGTGAAACAGTTGAGGATGTGAATTTTTTCAATACCATCGAATTATCAACAATTTTTCTTTTCATCTCTTACTTACAAGTAGTACCTAAACCAAATACCATCCCATCCTCTATTCATCCTCAAGTCACTTGCTACATCATAGTGAATGTTTGCCTAGACCATAGAGTCAAATTCTTTTGCTTTCACATGGGAAAGACAATAGTATACATGAGCAATCATGCCCATGAGATTCATGGAAGTTGTCTGTTACCTTCCTTCAGTAGATTCTCGTTCAAGACTTAAAATTCAAATTTTCTACCATGATTCAGATACAGATATAATATGTACATGATCTCCCTTTATGTTCATAGAACCAAGAAGCCTGCAAAATGATTATATTTGCTTGCTTTCAAACATTAGCAGATAAAAGAAATAAAACTTCATATACACATCACAACTTTTACAGAATATGTTATAGTGAGTATTACCTAACTAGAGAGGAGAAGGTACTTTTTCTGGACAGAATCAAACCTATCCTAATCTATCCTAGCTCTCTTGTGAAAAGATAATTGGAAGGATCCTGGGATTTAACTGAATACTGCAGACAGAAAATGAGAAATTTTTTTTCTTCTGACTGTGATATCTCTTTAGGAAATAATCTAAGTCTTCAGCAAAAGATCCTCTGCTCTGGAAACCCAAACATGAATGTGACTATATAATCTGAAGTATGCATTCAGTTTTTTTTTCCCCTTAGATTTCTGAATTAATGAAGGTATCAGGGTTCTTCAGTGAAACTGAACAACATATTTATATACTTATATCTACATCTATGTTCATGGAGAGGGGGAGAAAAAAAGATTATAAAAAATTGTTTCAGATGATATGGAAAAGACTAAAGAAAAATCTAAAATTTATAAAACTGATACCTGTTTTGAGACCTAAAGCTGGAACTATTGTAGAACCAGGAACAGCCAGTGTTCCAGTTTGAAAGTCATCTGGCAGGAAGAGCTGATGTTTCAGTTTGAAGGTGGTCAGGCAGGAGAATTCTGTATTATTTGGAAGGATCAATATTCTGATTTCTTCAGACTTCAGGTGACTAAATCAGGTCCACCTACAAAATGGAAAAAAATCTGCTTCACTTAGTCCACTAATTTAAATGTTAATCATATTCAAAAGGACTATCATAGAAATATCCTGAAAGTTATTTCCCTATCTATAGTAAAAGTTTTCAAGGTAGAAGAATGTATAACACTTATAAGAGCTCTTCAACTAGTCAGAGTCCAAAAAGTAAACATATAGGAAAGTCAGCAGCTTTATTTTGTGACTAGTGCCCGACTTTGTGATGCTTTGGAAATGAAAGAGGGTTTTCACCTCTCTTGGAATCCCCATCAAAAGTGGACAAACTATGAAATACCTAGATGGACTGCTACTTCTTTGGAGGTAATTATTAGAAAGGTTGAGGCTTGAGTAAAAAGAGAAATATTGAAACTAAAAGAAATTCTCTAGCATGTCATTATGTCAAATAATTCATTTTAATCAAGGTCATGATCTAAATGCTTAAAGAATAAATCTATGGAGAAATTCCAAAGGGTCAATCTAAAGGATCAACATTTATTCCCTGCTTTTGAAGAGGTTATACCCTTTATTCAGATAATCACTACAATTATTAAAAGGCTGCAGGATGGCAATATATGATTGCAATGGATATTATTTAAGCTTCTCTTTAAAATTGTTCATCATGTGAGAGACAACTTGATAAATAGCTTAAATCAACATTGGTGGAGGTTTTCAAAAAGACAGCTGAGGTTATTTTGGGCCATGTATTACCTGTCAACAGTATAATTCTGGAAAAATATATTGTAAAGGTGAACATGACCAGAAACTAGGCTCAAGGGTATTTTTAAAACCATCATATAGACTTTATCCAACATCTGCCATTTTAGTTAAGAGTCTCCAGATAAATAGGATATTTACAGACATATAAGAATAAATTGCTTCTTGCTCTTAAGAGCAAGAAGTCCCATGATATGCCATTTGCAAAATGGTTAACCAGGAAAGTTGCTGGTATACAAGATCCAAGTTCAAAAGCCTCAAATCTGGAATAGGGGGCAGGGACTTGCTGCTGTAATTTCTGGTGTTCAAATGCCCAAGAACCAAGAACCAGGAAACTTATCATACAAAGGCAGGAGAAGATATTAAATGTCCTGACTCATAATGAGAAGAGTAAAATGGCCCTTCTTTTGCTCTTTGTTCTATTTGGATAGGCTCTTAATTGATGAGTGCCTAACCATATTGGTTGAAGTGATTTTCGTTAATCCAGTGGGTCAAATGCTAATCTCTTTCTGAAACAGCCTCATAGACTTACCAATATACTTTACTGGCCATTTGACTTTCTCTTATCCCAATTATGTTGATATATATATTAACCATCATATCTATACTCTGTTAGATTAGAATGTGTTTTAGTTGTTGTATATCTATTTTGGGGACATTTAAAACATTCCCTTGGTAAAAAGTGGCAGTACTTTCAGATACCGAAAAAAGCTGTTTGATATTGTGTTTGCAGCCTTATACATGAAATGCCTTAACTTTTATATTAAATGTTCACAGTGCACACATTACAGAAACTACTATTCAAAAACTCTATAAACCATTATTCCTTATCAAAAATTCTACTTTCTTTATTTCCACAATCTTCTGAAAAGGTTAAAAGAACCAAATAAAATTTTAGGTTAAATTTAACAAAACTTTCGTAAACTCTTGAGCTCCTTTGGCCAAAGGTAGTCTCACTAGTCCTTATGAACATATGTTCTACTCCCTTAGGAACAAACCAATTATTGCCCTGTAAACTAGTAATATGAGGGATCATATATCTGGAGACTTCACCTCTTAATACTAGACTCTCCCTTACTTCATTAAGAGGTGGCAAAATATTTCTGGGAACTTATATACTATATCCCGTCTTATCACTATCAGGTCAAGACCACTTTCCAAAATACCTTTTTAAGGAAAAAAAAAAAAGGCCTTTGTGGAAGATCACCATGATCTTCTACCAGGAGATTTTGTATATTAGAAGAAATGTCAGAGAAAAACATGTCTTTATCATCTTTGAAAGGATCTTGTCAGGTATTGTTAATAACACATAAGTCTGTGTAATCCCAGGACATCCACACTTGGATTCATATTTGACAATGAAAGAAGAAATCTGAAATTCTAAACATTTAGAAGTCCATCACAATATAGAGCACCTAAAACCAAACATTTTCAGCTTTTCTCCAGCTGTGTCTGATCTTCAGAAACAGTTCATCAAAACAATGGTACAGGTCAATGATGATCAACAGTGGACAGCTTCAACCCAACATGTCAAACTAGGACCACTATGTAATTTCTGTTTTTAAAATCATCTCCACTTGTAATAATCACTCTTCTCGTTTTCTTTAGACTGGCTGTTGTTGTTCACTGCTGTGTTTTGAACATAATTTATCCCATCAAACTCATTTTGAATTTATTCCCCTTCATGAGATATTAAGGAGTAGAATAAATGGGACTTTTAAGAAGTTGTTAGGTCTGGGCTAGGGACATAGTTCAGTTGGTAGAGTGTTTCCCATGCACAAAGCCCTGGGTTCAATTCCCAGCACCACAAGAAAAAAAAAAAGTAGTTATTAAGTCTTGAGGGCTTTGCTCTCATGCATAGATCAATCCATTTATGGATTAATGGGTTAGTCGGTTAATGGGTAATCTTAACAGTGGTTCTGTTACAAAAGCCAATATGGCTCTGTTTCTTGTCTTGCATCATCTTGGGTCTCTTCTGAAAACTGCACAAAGGCCTTTTTTTTTTTCTATTAATCAGATACACCCCCTCGGTTTTGAACCTACCACACATCAGTTGATGAGCTGAAAAAAAAATTTATAAATTACTCTGTCTCTATTATTCTGTTACAGAAAATGGACTAGAGCATCCATTCATAAGGACTTCTCTTTTATTTCCTCTTTATTATTGGTTAGGCCAAAACATACTCATTCTAATATCATTTTATATTTTACCCAAGACTTTCTTCAGTTTTATAAATTGCTGAATATACCACCAGGTATATTCACCAGGTCCTATGATTAAAAAATAAAAAACCCTCTGGGTAATTCCCCTTCAATTAAATGAGACCACAGAGAATTTCAGTTGATATTTGATGTTGTTTTCATTTGTACCCAGATGGGCAAATGACCTTAAATGAATCAACCTGAAACATTAATAATGTTTCTCCCAGAAAAAGATAATTATTAAAATCTATTGTTCAAAGTCTACACAATTATACATTCAACAACATTCATATTGTAATTGAGAACATACATTCTGAAAAGACTAATACCTAGATAATGCAAAACCAAATTCCAACATTATCTTGTGAATAACTGCTTTTTCTGAAACTTTGTGAGCCCTAACTACATATTATTTCCTTTGTGGCCAGGATGCCTGGTCTTATTTGCCTCAAACTTATATCTTAGGTATTTCAGAAAGTATTTGGAATTTGTCTGTGCCTAGAGATCTTAATTTTAATTCCATCCACCACCAATACTGAAAATTCAGACATGAGATCCAATATGAGGTCACTTGAGGTTATTCAGACACACTATTTGAAGAAATCACTGACACATTTATGTGATCAGCTCAGTGTTCCTATTGGTGAAAATAGCACAAATAGAAAATACCATTAGAATATCATCAATAACTTTAAGAGAAGTTATTAATGAAAACACCTCTGCACTAGAGGCAATGTAAATCAGTCTCATTGTTACCAGTATTGATGGACAACTGAATTGCTGTAGAATTCTTGTTGGTTTGTCACGGTGGCATTTGTGTCATTGCTTGTACTTCTTGTTGCACTTAAATCAAATAAATAGACAAGATGAAATAGATCTTAAGGTTATGCCTTAAGGGAAAAAAGCATCCATTTGCCTTTTTATTTTGATTTTTATGGATGGTGGTCTGGTTCTTTTGACTGTGTTCATCAAACGGGATACAAAGAATCATATAAGCACTAATTGTCCTCCATTGTATCACAGTGTTTATGCTGCTGGGATGCAGAATTCTATCATAGACTTCAGTGCTTCAGTGCAGTCACTCTCTTGTCATCTCTATTAAAAGAGATGATGAATAACATCATCTGATGATATGACAACAAAAATATCCAAAGAATCATATAAGACATTTGAATAAGAGGATGACTAAACAATGTATGAGTACTGAAGACACAGATTTCCAGCTTTTCCTTAATTGGTCAACCTCTCAAAAGTAAGAAATTGATAAAAGGGGAAAAATAGACCACATACTATTAGTCAATGACCAGACTACATACAAAAATGGAAATCTAACCCACTATCTAAAGCAATCTGCCTATTTATAACAAACACACCAGAAAGTCAGATTACTACTGTAGTAACCACTCCAACTATAGACTATGTATCAACCAACTCAAAATGGACGGATTTGTTTAATAATTGATAGATTCCCTAATGTTTGGCCCACTTCCACTCTAAGACCAATTTAAGAAAGGCAAATATATTTACTTCTAAGCAATTATATAGGATGCCCTAGTTCTAATTAGCCTATCTAGTGTTTTCCCATGTCGACAGCTGTCAATCATACTTAGGTTTTCTGTTTTTCTATTATACAGCTTTCTCATTCCTCTATCTTTGATTCTCTTCCAAAATGCAAAGTAATGGTGCCTTAATACATAGCCTTTATTTTTTCTCATCTGAGTGGTCTTTAAAGACCTCAAAGGATTTTTATTTAATCAGTTAGTTCATCCATTGGGAACTATAGGTTGGAAAGTATTTGCTCCACTGTTTTTAAAATAATTATCTGAAGCTATGACATATAAAGGCAGCACTTAAAAGAAAAAGAAAGGCTTGGAAGGCAAAGGACTGAAATTCCAGTCTTATTTCTACCAGTGGCATGCCTTCCCTTTCTTTCTATGAATCTTTACTTCTTTGGTTCTTGATTTCATTATAAGTACAATGAGAATGCTAGAATGGACAATCATAAAAGATAAGTCTGTCTCTGAAGTAGTGCTAGGTACAAGTGTAACTCCTTTGATTTAAGACTTATGATTGTGTCCCTGTCTCTCACTTATATACATAATTTTCTGGTTTACCTGCAGTAATTTCTAATATGGCCAGAAATTAATTCAGTAATTAATTAAATTTAAAACCTGCAGTTATTATCAAATAACATTTAGAATTGTTTCATAATGTATGGTTTTAATTAATTTATTTGACCTCAAATGTTCCTTCTAGCCATATTTCTCACATTACTCAACAAAGAGTATAGAATTTAAGTAAGTGTTCATAAATAACATACAAATTGTTATTAAAAAGCAATTTGCATTGTGAGAAGGTTTAATATGTTTGTTCTCCTTTCCCCGAGAAACTTGAGGTGAACAGCAGTTTTAAAAATGGCTCTAATGCCCTGCCAAGGAACTCTGATTTACACTGATATGCCAAAACCTCAACCTATGAACTCGGTCTGGATTGACCATCCTATTTTTCAATTCTTCCTATTTCTCAATTGTAGAAATCAAAGCAAGAACAATATAGAAGGTGAGTGTAGCATGGCCAAGGCTTCTTCTCAAAGGATTTTAGGGCTGGTAATCCAGGAAGATGCATTTTGAAGAGAAAAGAAAAGGCCAGACAGAGGCTACAAAACGCAGGCTCAAATTCTTTGCTGATTCTTGGTGGCTGATCTTCAATATATTAATTTATATCTTTGCGTTTCAGGATTTTTTTTTCACTTCTAGAGACTGAACCCAGTGATTTTTTTTTAACCACTAAACTGCATCTTCAGTCCTCTTTATTTATTTATTTATTTAAATCTTAGACAGGGTCTCATTAAGTTGCTAAGGCTGAGGAAATTGTGATCCTCCTGCCTCAGCCTCCAGAATCCCTATTATCAGGTGAAAGCCACTGTACCCGACTCTTTCAGTGCTATTACCAACAAAGAGTCAACGGATGGCTAACAGTAACTATCCTTCCTATTTTACATCATTCCTTGAGGCTGAAATAAGATAACATGGTACATAGAACATATTGGAATTCATAATATGTGATATGAATGTTAGGTGTAGTTTCATTATTATTTTAATACAAAAAGTAGGTTATATTATATCAGCCTTCCTGGTAGTAGCTTTATACTAATATATGAAATAATTCAGTTGATGACAAAATATTAGATATTTAAGAGAGCCAGGATACCTGATCTAGTAAAATAAAGATATTGAATAAAATCTCACATCAAATTGATTACAAGGTTTTAAGTACATAACAGACTTCAGAACCATGAACAAAAGGAAGGAAGGAAAAAAGGAAGAGGGAAGGAGGGAATGAATCTTTTTACACTGGGTGATTGGAAGACACAGCACAATTCAGGCTGAGTACCACTGTTAGCCAAATGAAAACTGGGTTTTTTACTAACATATACATAGTTTGCATACATAAATATGCTTAAGTAGTTTTTTGTGTGTTTCCCTTTTTATGGCAATTTTTCCCCCTGTGGACTAATCTGTCCAAACACAATTAACCTATTGTGTTTTAACTTTCTTTAAAAATATTTATTTCTTATAAGTTAACCTGAAACTTCTTTAATCCTTTTGTCTCTTAGTCAAACTTTTTGTTTTCTTCCAGCCATTTACCTCATGTATTTTATTTTGGCAACTAGATCTTCACTTTAGAAAGTAAACTCACTGAACGCAGATTTTTCCTCCTTAAAATAAAATAACTGGTTTAGATGACCTTTAAATCCATGAAAATCATAATTTTGTCAAAATTAATGATTTTTTAATTAAGCTCTCATACTACTGGTGAATTAGCCTTCCAATATATTCTACCTAAATATCCAGTTTAAAGCAATTCTAAGTTCTTGATGGTTTCAGAATTACTACCACATCTGGTATAATATCTGCTGTCCACCCTATGAAGATGTCTACAAACACCAAAATGCAGGACCATGTCCTCCCTCCTAATTGTCCATATATGATCTGTTCTCTGAATTTTCTTTTATTTCTATATTAGTGGCAGACAGACAAGGCAAGGCACTGAAGATAGCAGGAAACAGTTTTATTTGGCTGCAGCCACTTTCAGAGGGCACAGCTTTTGCTGTAATCAATTAATCTCCTGAGCCCCGAGTTCAGATAGTTTCAGAATTTTATACTAGCACGTAAGGGGAGGGGCTCAGAATTTCACAGTTTACAAAAATTCACATAAAAACATTTTTTTTCTTTCACTGTTCTAGGCAAGTTAAGCCTTCAAGGACAACACCTGAGAAGGGGAGAGCTTCTTCTCCCCTTTTTCCCTCCCCCTGCCAGCTGTTACCATCGAGCCCAATTGGTAACTTCTCTTCTCTTAGAAATCTAGACATCTCTGTGAAGCCCCAACTCAAGACAGAGACATTGTTAAAGGATTTGTCTCTTTTTTTTTTTTATCACATTTTGCATTTGCAAACACACTCCTACAAACTACTATGGATACTGGATACATTTTTGTGAAAAACAAGTAAAGGGAATTCAGCACCTGGAGTGCTGATTTCTCCCAGGCCAGTGGCCAAGTAAAATAGATCACCAGGAAAATAGGAAGTTTAACTACATTGAACTTTCGTGTAGCAACTCTTGCTTACAGTCTTAAAATCAATTATGGTGAAGATTTCTGGAGAAACCTAGTTAAGAATTTTTCTTTCTTTCTTTTTTTTTTTTTTTGGTGGAGGAGGGGTGCCACTACATTACTACAATTATCTTTAGTCATATTTTCTGGCTGGGTATTCAAGACTGAGTAGGAAGCCCTTCCCTATGTTGATCAAAAACAAATTTATTCTTCCAACGAGGGTCAGAGGGTCAGTCAAGATTCTTCAGGGGCCTCTGGTAGGGCCTTGTGAGGAGTCTCTGGTTCTTTCAATCTTTTCCTTCTACCCTTTGAACCATTATATCATCTGCCAGTTTGGGTTAGGTTCTCACTGACCATGTGGCTTCCCTTGGAAATGTTGGAGACTTTCCCCTGATCGGTTACCCTCCCTTTTGCAGAATGTACACGGGTGGGCTCTGGGTGGCTGCAGTCTGTGTGATACCACTAACTGGGAATTCAGGTGACTCACTGGGGTTGCAGGGCCCTTTTAGGGGAGCTCTGCTGTTCCCTGGGTTCTGATCATCTTCAAGTGCAGGATCAAAATCTGGGCTTCTCTCTTACCTTCCTTGACCTTGACCTGCACATTTTGGTTGTTGAATACCCAGGAGACTAGTCTGCAGTCCACTGTTAAGCTTGATCCTATCTGTCCAAAGGTGATGGATGGCATCCGATCATTTATAGTAATCCCAATTTCTAATATTTAAAGAAAAACAAATTTGTCTATAAATTTAATATAATGCTCATTCATAATCTAGTCTTTTCAGAAAGACTCAGCTAAGAGTCCATTGTTAGTGTTCTATTAATGAACTTGATTACAAATGTTTTAGGGAAGAATCATAACTGACACCTAGCTGGAACTGTACATCTGAAATCCCAATGACTCTTCATACTGAGGAAGGAGGATTACAAGTTAGAAGTCAGCCTCAGAAACATAGTGAGATCCTGACTCAAAATTAAAATATATAAATAAGTAGGACTGGGGATGTAACTCAATGGTAAAGTACTTCTTGGTTTAATCCTCAGTACCAAACAAGAAAAATATGAAAAATATGGTGGGTAACAAAGGACTTAGAAGAGCCTTGGTTAGAATTTTGACAAGAGTTTTAACAATTGATGAGACATGTTATTTACTTCCAGTGTGTTCAGCTTTTCAAGATAATTATAACTGACAGTATTATTTCAGGATCATCAGGCTTTTGGTGGATTAAAACCTGCAAATAACTTTCCTTAATTATTGCTGACTTCATTGCAAGTATATTGTTTTTTTTTTGACAAGATTTATATTTTCCAAACCTTTTGTAACTTGTTTATATCCCCTACATTGTATTTAAATCTTTTTTTAATTGGCCCTTATCTTTCTTTATAACAATCAAGCCACAGGACAAAATCTTCACATGCAGAATCCTTACTTGTACATAAGCACATCCTTTATTTTTGACATTTTTTTTTCAAAAATATATCCCCATAACTATAGCCATTTTATATCTCCTTTTAAAAAATAATGGTTTCTTTTTGCCTTTTTTTCCATTTAATTTACATTTTGTTAAAAAGGCCTCACAAGGCTGGCACAGTGGTGCACACTTGTAATCCCAGTGGCTCAGGAGGCTGGGGCAGGAGGTTCATGAGTTCAAAGTCAGCAACAGGGAGGCACTAAGGGACTCAGTGAGACCCTATCTCTAAATAAAATACACAATAGGCTAGAGATGTGGCTAGTGGTCATGTGCTCCTAAATTTAATCCCTGGTACCCCCCCACCCCCCAAAAGACTGAGGCTTTCCAAAATTGTTCTTTTTCCAGTCTTTATCAAAACACAGACTAAATATTTCTTTTGTATAATTTATACATAGCATTACTCATGCCAATTGTAATTTAACACATTTAACAGACTGAAAAATATTGTCTTTTCACAAATTTTAAGCCTAATCTATTAGTAATGTATTAGTTTACATATCATTATTTTTAGTTATTTCCTAATGAACCAGAATTTTAGCTATTTATCCCATTCATATTTACCTGACTTATTCATTCCTGATAGTTATAAATGTTTGAGGTCATCAATGGTTTTAATCAGTTATCACTTAATAATTTGTGGATTTAATGCAGTTTTTCCCACTGACTCTTATAAAATTAAAGTCATTGGTAATTGAAAGATACAGCTACCAATATTGAATATGTCTATTTGATTTTTCCCAAGTTACATAAACCTTGAAAGGCATTTGGGTTCATTTTTTTTTTTTTTTTTTTTTTTTTTTAGCAAATGTGAACTCATTTATTTTTAAGTCAGCAAAACTATGTACAAACATATACATGTAGACCTACAATACATGCTTAAAATGAATATGCTTAAAATTAAACATCAAGTATGGGTTACCTATGAAAATCTTAGGTATAAGCAACAATCACCCAATGCTCTGCTGGGTGTAATGATGATGTCTCCTTGGTCCTCCTTAATTCAAAAGCCAATCATTCCCATCAGGAGACCCTGATGGACCCAGCTGGATGTGGATTACTGCCCAAATGTTGCCCTTGAGGTGGTTGTGACAATCTCTCTTCTAGGGACCTTCCTTCTATTACTGTGCACACATTTATCCAGTCATCACAGCTCTGGTTGGGAGATTTGGAGGCCTTTTGGGTGACCCTGAGGTGATTCAATTAGAACAGCTGCAAGCTACATGCTTTGGTCTCCCCTATCCTTTGTGATCTCCTTTACTCAGGTCAACAGCATGGTCCTAGGTTTTTGCCTCAAATCTTCATGACTTCTTTGAGATGTGTGCTTCAGGATTGGTAGGACCTAGGGCCTTGGAGGCTGTGGTTACACAGATCCAACAGGAGTATCTCAGTCTACCAGTCTTGATAGAGAGGATTTTTCCCTACCATCTTCCATTTTGCAGAATATTTTTAGTTAAGAATGGTATTGTAATCCATAGACCCATTCTCCAACCAGTGCTCTTGGTCTATTGTTTGTATTGACGTCTGGCATTGTTGCAAAAGAAATTTAGTTTATTAAGCTCTTCAGACTTAAATTAACCCAAATTAGTAATTAGACACTGGATGGAGTTTTTGGAACACAAGAAATGCTTCCCACCTACCCTTTTAAAATAAACTTTCTCATGAGACAAGAAAAGGAGAGGAGACAAACAGAAATTTCAGGGTTTTTAATAGTTGCTTTTTATGTTATACACAGACCAAAGTTATCACAGGAAGGGAGACTAGAGAATTAAATATGCTTTCTAACCAGTACGTGTGCCAAACTCAGAGTTCCAGAAACCAAAAAAGAGATCACAGAATTCACAAAACAATGACCAAAGCAGCAGTACAATCAGTCCATAATCCCAAATAGAGTTTCTGAAACCAAACTACAGGCTGCAGAGACTGCTGGAGGGGTGTAACCAGTGTGCAGTACAAGCTAGGTGATGAAGCTGGGGCCATCACGGATGGCTACTGTTTGAAATGAATTACAAACCATAACCAATAGTAAAGACGAACACAGACAGCAGGAGAAGGGGCATAGTGGCTTTTGCATGGTGAGGAGTCTACACTGCCTGGGATGGTTGGGGCAGCACCTACCAGTCATGACTGACCATTAAGCCAATGGTTTAGGTGGTCACTTGTCCTCCATGATGCAGATCTATACCCATCAGATCATCACTATTGTTCCATTGTCTAGACTCCTCTAAAGGGAAAAGAGTGCCAATTGGCTGAAGGTTCTTTTATTCAACTCCAAAAGCACACAGAAGCAGATAAAGCACAGCTCCCTAAGTGTTCGAAGCTCAGAGGTTTGAACATTGATCGGTAGCTTTTAGCTCTCTCCCTCTCCACTGTTCTGGCACCTTGAAACAGCAACTAGCAACAACTTTCTGGAACACCTCCTATAGCTGGAGCTAGCAGGTTAAGTTTTTTGTTCCTCCTGCTGTTCTCTGGATGGTAGTTACTTTCAATGTTTCCAGCCCTGGCTGCTGGCCACTTGTAACACAGTAGACTTAGTGTTACCAGCTCTTGGTGTAAGTTACTCAGTCTGCTCTACTCAAGATAGAAATTACAAATAGGCATAATAAAATCCACCTGAAAGTGGTTTTATTTGGATGTATGCTGTAGCAAAAGGGACAGCAATGTAGGGACTTTTATGAAAAAGGTAATGAGAAGACCACTTATACACAGTGACCATGTAAAGGTCGGGCGGAAGTCAGAGGAAAAGACCACCAAGAGACTGTCTCATGCAACAGCAAAGGGGTTATTGGGGGTCCAGCATGCTGGGGCTCTGAGCTCACTTCAGAGGAGCAAAGAACAAAGAGCCCCGAGAACAATTTAAGCAGAATTTATATACATTCTTTGGAGAGGACAGGGACTTTACATACATCATAGCATCCTTTAGCAAATCATCACATACCGCGGGAAAATCAAACAACAACTCTGAAACATGATTAGCACATTCACTGGTGGGAACAAGTTGTCTAGGGGTGATTGGTCAGTACAAAGGGGGTATTCGTCTGAACTGATTGGTTTAAGCCAAGAGGGGTTACGTGCTGAACTACATGGTTTCCCAACACCATAAACTACTGGGAGGGTCATCTGGCATCCCAGATATTTCCCTGTCTCATGCTATTGGTGGCTGCTAGGGGGCTGCTAGCCTGACTGAGTCAGGGACACCTGGCGCAGCAGATCTCTCCTGTAGATAAACAACTTAGCAGGGTGGGAATGTGCCTAGGAGTGCTCTGTGGGGTTTTCCAAGGACAAAGGTCATGTCCCTTCCTTGGACAGGCTTTGCTCTGAGATAGAGGCTGGTTGTTCTTTTTGAGCAGCTAGGTGGTCAGGGGAGATTTTGACACACATCTAATGGGCAGTTCTGGGAAATTTTTTACTGCCACATGAATTTCAGGTTCCTAATGCAACTTAAAAACTTTTCAGGACAAACCTTATCCTTTCAACCACAGGCTAACTACAGACTTGCTGCTTAGTCATAAGGACACCAAGTGCTTCCCATGGACCATATTGAGGACAACTGAAAAAGCTGCAAAGGGATAAAGTCATCCAGAGAGTGTGTAGGGTAGAATCAACTGGGATGTGCATGACACCAAAGCTATTTCAGCCAAAGTAAAAACCTGTGGTTGGCTAAGAGTTGTTGGGGTAGACACAGGCATTGAATATGGAAGAAAAAAACATTAAGTACATCTTGGGGAAGAGTGGACCCTTCTGATTCAGTTTTTCCTAAAGTGAGAAGAAATCATTATTATTTAGAAGAAAAGAACTGATGGAACCATATATTTAGGAAACCACATAATTTCTTTTTATCTGACACATCATTTTTTTCTTTTGCAATTTATAGCCTCCAAATTGGGTAGATAGACTAGAAAATCTATGAAATATAATATGAATATTACATCAATGACTCTGAAGTGTAGAAAGAAGATTAAAAGTGTGGTTTCTGTATGCAAGCAGTTGGGTTTAAATTCTAGGTTCTTCACTGTTGATCTCATTATATAGGGTCAGTTACTTAAACTCTCTGTTCCTGAGTTCATACCAAATTAAATGAGAGAGAGGAATAGTGCTTAGATCATAATAAATAGTAATAGCTATATCAGACATATAGTGTTTACTTATTCATATATTACTGAATAAATAGTTAATCTCATAAAATTATAAAAATACTTTTAAAAAGTCCTTGTTCAAGCACTGCATCACCTATCATTGGCCAATGAATATCAAAGGGTAGTGCCGCAGTCTGGCTGGGCACAAATAACCGAGCCCCCACAAAGCCTTATAGATTCAAACAACAACTCTTTATTCCCCAACTCTCAACAGCACTGCACACACCACACGGAACCACACTCCCTCCACCGGCTCCATCCAATCTCCCCAAACCCCTCAAGAGAACTCATGGGAACTCCAAAGTAGTGGGCGCCCCGAGGCATCAAGAGCCGCCCTATAGCCTGATAGTAAAGGTCAAATATACAATACAATCAATCCAGCATCACAGCAATTATATATAGCCTAAATCATCATCTCAATGGCTCGATGGGTCACCTTACAACCATTCCCTCTGGCAAATGCCAGGCATCATTCTGACTGGGCTGTGGCTCTCAACAGGGTAGGATTTAAAATTAGAGCTGCATCTATCCAAGATTTTTGATTCAACCTCAATTTATAGGAAATAAATTCTATAACCATAGCCCCTGGGAAGAATCTAATATTAAAGCATAAGCTTTATCAACCATAGTAACTGGGAAACTTTTAGTACATGGAGAGAGGGTAGGCTTTCTAAACTACAAAATGCTGTATCTAAGACCATATCAGAGTTGGAAAAAGCCTACTAGACTAATGGACCCAGGGAAGGATAAAGTACAATTACATGTAACAAAGTAGGAACAATGTAACTAAAGAATGAAAGAACAAAGAACTGTACAAAAAAATAAAAAAGAAAAAGAAAAAGAAAAGAAAAGCAGATGGAAATGGGGAACAATTAAAGATACTGGAAAAAAGTGATAAAACATATAGCTAAAGTTTAATTATTAAAACAGATAGCGAAAGGTTAAATAAGAAAACAGGGATGAGAGGGCATTTAAAATTATTAGTAGAAAGGTGGTGATAGACCCAACCTGGTCTTTTCTTAAAATTGGGCATCTCGCCACAAAACCATTAAAAGATAATTTCAGCTTTACTATAAATTACTGCAAATTCTGAACCTGCTTGGAATGCCTTCCCGTGCCTTGAAGTCACCCATGCCTGGCTCTCTGACCAGATAGCAGCCCTCTCTGAAACTTAGTGACACCTCATAAATATTGGCCTTCCCTGGCCAGACAATGACCCTATCTGAGGCTCTAATGGTCCTCATAAATTCTGATGTTGGGGCCAGCAAAAAATGTAAACTACCATTAGTGTGATTCTTGTCAGAGTTCTGTTATCTGTAACCCTCCTTTGTGTAACTTTCTGGGCTATAAAGCTGGGCTGTAGGAAAGCTGGGGTGCTGTCTTGTTCCCGCCGTTTTGGGAGGGAGAGGCAGCCCGGCCGGTCGAAATAATAAGCTTGCTTTAATTTGATTTTAATTGGAGTCAGTGGTATTTTCTTGCATCCTGGTCTATCAGTGGTTACCAGAGGCTTGGAAGAATGGAGGAAGGAAAAGATGGGAAAGGATGATCATACAGAACCAAGTTACAGTTCCATAGGAATAACAAGTTCATGGTAGGTGACTATAGATAACAATATGATAATGTACTGTGTGTTTCAAAAATTCAGGAAGAAATGATTTGAATGTCTTCACCATGAAGAAATGATAAGTATTTGAGGAGGGAGATATGTTTTATCTGATTAAAAAGTTAAACAATGTCTACATGTGTTGAAACATTGCCTGGTACTCCATGAATAGGTACTATTTTTGTGTTTTTTGACATGTCTGTTAAAATAATTTAAACAAAAAAATAAATTTCAAATACCATACACAAAAATATAAACCTTTCAATATGTTGAAGCGTTCCAAAGATTCTATCCAAAATTATAATCCAAAATTACAATGTCGTTTCTTCATAAAAACAGGGGGGAAAATAAATTAGTATGAGATTGAAAAAGATCTTGTATAGCCAAAATAATCTTGAGCAAAAAGACAACTACTAATTTCAAAATATGTACAAAGATATAATTATCAAAATATCACGGATACTGGAATAAAAGTGGACATATATAGACCAATGAAATAAGACAGAAAACTGAGAAATAAGCCCACATACTTATGATTAATTGATTTTCAGCAAAGGTACCAAGAATTTACAATGAAAAATAATGGATAGTATGTTCAATAAATGTCATTGAGAAAACTGGATAAATACAAATAAATGAAAATGGGCTCTTATATCAACCCATTTAGAAAAATCAGTCTAATTAAGTGTGATGACCTGAAAACTATAAAATTACTCAAGGGATACATAGGAAAAAAGCTCCTCCACATTGGCTTTCAAATATGACCCCAAAATTACAGAGGATGGGAAAAAAAGAAAATAAACAAGAGTTTTATCCAAACTAAAAAAACTTTTTTCAGCAAGGGGAACATTAATAGAGAAGAGACAACCTACAAGTTGGGAGAAAATATCTGTAAATAGTACATTCAATAAGG
This sequence comes from Callospermophilus lateralis, assembly GCF_048772815.1. NCBI lineage: Eukaryota > Metazoa > Chordata > Mammalia > Rodentia > Sciuridae > Callospermophilus > Callospermophilus lateralis. The sequence goes on along the minus strand of NC_135318.1, from coordinate 69,182,908 downwards.
GGCTAATGTCACAAATACACAAGGAAATCTACTCATTAATAATAAAATAAATAACCCTATTAACATGGGCAAAGGACCCAAATGGACAGTTTTTAATAGAAGAAGTTTTCCCAGCTGGGCACAGTGGTACATGTCTGCAATCCTAGCAGCTCAGGAGGCTGAGGTAGGTGGATCAGGAGTTCAAAACCAGCCTCAGCAATGGTGAGGCACTAAGCAATTAGTGAGACCCTGTCTTTAAATAAAATACAAATTAGGGCTGGGGATGAGGCTCAGTGTTTGAGTGTCCCTAAATTCAATCCCTAGTACCAAAAAACAAAAAGAAAGAAAGGATGAAAGAACATTTTTTCACCAATAGAGCTATGAAAAAATATTTAACATCACTAATAATCCAGAAAATGTGAATGAAAACCTCAACGAGATGTTACCTTACCCTGTTATTTGCTTTTATCAAGAAAGATGAAAAGTAACAAGTACTGGTAAAGATATGAAGAAAAAAGAACTCCAGCACACAGTGGGAATGTAAATTAGAATAGTCATTATGGAAAACAGTACAGAGTTTCCTCCAAAAAAATTACAAACAGAACTACCATATGATACAGAAACACCACTACTGGGCACATATATTCAAAGAAAATAAGATCCAGCATGTTGAAAAGATATCTGCACTTCCACTGCAGCCAAGAAATAGAAACAACCTATCTGTCTATCCATGGATGACACAAAGAAATGTGGTTATGTACAGATGAAGATTCAGCTTTTAGGGGAGGAGATGCTGGTGTTAAAACTTGGGTGAGCTTAGAGGACGGAATAGTAAATAAAATTTGCCAGACATAAACAGAAAACTACTGTTTGATATCACTTACTGATCAAATATCCATAAAAAATAGATAAAATTATGAATAAGCTCCTCAGTTTTAAAAGGAACTAGGTCCAGAAGTTTACAGGGAAATCTATGAACCCTTCAAAGACCAGCTAGTATCAATGTTGCACAAATAAGTCTGAGGAATTGAAAGAAAAAAAAAATATAGGAATGATAATCCACATATTAATAAAATTAGTTACCTAAAAGAAATGGGTAGGAACATGAAAGAATAAAAGGGAGAATGGACATGGTTTATTAGGGAAAAGGAGGAAGTGACTCTAAGACAACTCTTAGCTCTGACTCTTAGAACCACAGTAATATTTCATTTACTCAAAAAATAAATTAGCAATTATAATCAATCCAATATATGAAAACCCTGAATAGAAATTAACTGTAACAAATGAATCTAACTCCATGAATAGTAAACCACACTGGAGCAAATGGGGGAGAAAATATTAAGTCACTTGGAAAATATGATTTGACTGAAAGTGATACGGCTTTAGAAAAAATAAGCAATAACAAATTCTGACCTTGAGAAGTAAATTGCTTCTCCCAGAGGTGTCACATAGGAATTCTGAAATTAATTTATGTTTATCAATAATGAAAAACTAAGTATGCTGTAAAGAGAACTATGTTTCTCAGATCAGGACAAAAATAGGTACAAATCTGAAAAAAGGAAAGGTTGGGATGAAACCTGTGGTTTTGTATTGAAATCTGAGGCATCAGTATGAATTCATGGGTTTAAGTATACATATACTTTTCTATCCATGGTGGGGTTGTGTCCTGATTAACCCATCCTAGCTGAAAGTATCATTAATTTGAAAATAAATGACATAGTTTAGGAATGCAGCACACCCTAGAGTACTGATATTCACCTGCATGTTTACATGGTTGACAGGGATTGGAGGCTCACTGGTGCTTCCCAACATCACAAGAGTATCATGCCAGAACTTTTGCAGTTTCTTCTGAATGCCTACCACTTTCACCCCATTGCAAAGTCAAACTAATAAAAATTGAGACCACTTCCATAAAGCATAGAGAGCTGCATTTGTGATTTTGTGTATATATGTACATACACATATATGTTCTGAATATACTCCGCATATGTGTGTGCACTGATAAATACAGATGTATACACATACTATAGATGTAAGTGTATATATGTGTGTGTGTATGTGTGTGTGTGTGTGTGTGTGTGTGTGTGTGTGTGCGTGCGCGCATGCGTGCGCATGCACATTTTCCACATAAAATATACTGGGATTCCTTGGATAAATGAAGCAGAAAAATGCAACATAACAAAAAATATCTTGGTTGGCCAGAAAGTAATGGAGTAGTGGGAAATGGATGAAAGTGAGTTGAAACAAGATAGCAGAAAATTTCAAAGGATTCATAACGGGCAAAACTGAAAAACTGTAAGAAATAAATGATAAATGAAATATTGAGCTATCATATCTAGAATAAAATAAATATCTCTAAGTCTATATTGATATAAAAAACAATTGAATAAAGTACTTAATTGAGAATAAAGAACACTAATGCTTTGTAGAAGATCTCCAGCTATTATGTTTACAAAGAATAGAGAAAATGTAAAAACCCCATAAGAAACAGAGTTTAAAATAGTTTAAACAAGATATTCTCTAATGAAAGAAGAAAATACTAGGTGAAAGTTGAAAAACAAAATATTTACCTAGTCTCTAAGTACCTGCCTACAGCAATTTTTAATTAAAAGGAGAGAGAATAGTTTTACATGGAGGGAAATGAAAGATACCAACCTGCCTGATGAAGGTTACCATCAGGAATAAGACATAACCCGTCTCCCCTACTGTGATAAGCTAAGAACATCACCTAACTTCTGCAGTACTGTTGCCAAAAAATTACTAACCTTCATCTAATTCTGAGGAAGTGTCAGGCAAACAAAATAATTTGCCAGTATCCTTTTCAAGTGCCAACACCTTAAAAGGAAAAAAAAAATGAGAAACTGATCCAGATTGGAGGAGACCATAGTTACATGTTAAGTACTACAGTGTGGGATCCTGGAATAAATCCTAGAACAGAAAAGGAATGTTATCACTGTATGAAACCAAAATAAAAGATGGAAGTTTTTAAAAGGTACCGTGCCAATGTTAATTTCTTCATTTTGATAGTAGTGTTATTACAGTGATGTAAGATATGAACATTAGGGAAAGCAAAGGGAAACTATTAATTCTGGGCATTTTTTTGTAATTCTCTGATCATTTAAAAGGGTAAGAAGAGCAATACAGGAGCAACAAATTTTTAAAAAACACTTAAATCACATGTAACTGATCACAATTATTGAATTCTCAAACAAAAGAAAAATATATGAGTCAACAAGAAATGCCCAAGCTCCATTTTATTTGAATAGCACTGATTGTATATTTGATTATATTTAATGATATTATTTGTATTGTGTAATGCTTGAAATATTTAAAGAAAGAGTTCTGACATTTAGGATAATATTTTTTCAGATGAAATTATATGATACCTGGGATTTGATTTATCTTATTAAGCAGAGGGAGAAGTGGGTGAGTTATGTAAAAAACAAGATCAGTCCATATCTGACCATTGTTGAAGTTGTTTGATGGGATTCATGGGATTTTTAAACATTCTTGGTTTTATTTAGTCTGTTCAACTTTCCATAATAAAACATTAATTACATAAATAATTACTTTGTCATAGATGGCGTGTGTCTTCACATAGTTCCTTCCCACTCTTGATCCAGCCATATCATGCTCCCTGGCAAGGGTAAGATAAGCCTCACAGAGGGCCAAAGTGACCTGGGCACTGTGCTGCCACCATATCACTTAGCCAGCCAATCCTCTTCCTGAACCTACTTCTTAAGTAAGACTCTTCTGTTTTAAATTGTTGTTAATTGAGTCTAGTTATTTAGGTTCTGTATAAGTAAATCTGACCTGTCTCTAAATAGGATAAACTAATTTGTCCCTCCCTGTTTTGTATGAAAATATTAACCAAATTTGAAAAACAAAAACTCTTAGTATTTAGTATACTTCTACTCTACTCTCCTCTCACAAGTGTAAGGATTCAAATGTTCTTGCCAAGAATTTGATAATAAATGCTTACAGGAAAATTATTATGTAATTGATAACAAATAATGTACCAGTGAATTAAATAACAAAGGTACACATATGCAACTTACTTATTTGCCTCCATAATTCTAAAATGTTGGTACCTTATGTCTATTTCACAGCTAAGGAAACTGAGGTATACAGATTCTGAAAACAACACAAGTAGGATATAAATTTGAGACTGACTTTCCCTAGAATTTGTACTTTGTAGCCACCACTGTATATAGTTTCTCAGATAGAATATAAATACCCTAATCTACTGTAATATCATATGAAAACAGTGAAAGCTAAGAAAGAAAATCCAAAGGAAGCTTATTAATAAAGATGATAAAACAAGATGTCACAATTTAAAATGTCAATGACCACAAAGCAATAACAAATTATGTAAAAGTGGCACCAACAAAGCAGAAATTAGTCGAAAAATATACTGTAGGTTAAATATGATTTATGGTTTATATTAATAAAAGAGGTGTGGTTAAGAAAAATATGGTGTACTTGAGCCTTTGCATGAAATATTATAGCCAAGAGGAAATCAACCAAACACAACAACTACAAGAAAAAATATGGCAGAACTGCAATCCAGAAGGAATCACTAGTTTTTGAGAAAAAGGGAGAAGCTAGTAAACTATTCAAGAAAGGTGATCAGTCAAGATCTGATCATTATCTGATGGGTCCATGAGATTTCTCTAAATTCTCACTTTTATTTCACATGTTAATTTTCTATGATAAAACATTACATAAATAATATTATGAACATTTTTTTTTTCAAATTTGATACATCAAATAGACGATTTGAATTAAACAATTATTGGGTCTTATGTAGCAAATGTGAATTTGTGCTCTCAATAAAAGCTGCTTAGAATAGTTGACATTAATTCAATGGTGTTATCTTGAAGAACATTTTGTTGCAGTTTTCTTTAGATTTCAAAGAAAAAGTCAGACAATGAAAACAGCAGTTTAGAAGGGCAATCTGTTAAGGAAATAGAGGAGCCTGTTAATGAGTGGAAATACAGAGGGAAAAGAAAAACTAAGTTAACAAATATGTGAGTAGGAATTCAATTAAAAATGTCAAATATGAAGCTATAGATTGTGTTGTTCTTCAGTGTGTGATACAAATTGCTCTCTATTTTTCCTAAAGCATCTCTAACATCTTTAGAAACATCTGCATGTCTCACTAATACTTTTATGGGAATTGTTTCAAATTAAGTACAATGTATTTGGCTATCACATAGAAGATGAAACCCCTAGAAATTTCAGAATTCTAAAGAAAGAAAGATGCTTCCTCAGGCCATGAAATTAAATTTATAGCAGTTTCTTTGGATCTTACTGGACACAAATATATGTCAAATGGTCTCATCCTTTTAAGACATAATTAAAAGTTGTACATATGAATATGTATTTGCACTTAGTGTTCCTTTGATTGTATGCATGTGTAGTGTGTGTGTGTGTGTGTGTGTGTGTGTGTCTGTGTCTGCGAGTTTTCTTACATGAATAAATAAATGTGTGGTTGTGGAGTCGTAATATTGTAATGGGAAGAAGTCTTACCTTGTCAAAGATCTATATATCAAAGATTTATGGAAATAAAAGAAAATCACCAAAATGAGAGAATGTAAAGTCTACCTATAAGTGTCTGGCGAACGTCGGAGAAAGAGACCACCAAGTGATCAACTCATGCAATAGCAAAAGGGGTTTATTGAGGATCCAATCCAGCGCGCTGGGGCTCCGTGCTCACTCAAGTAGGGAGAGCAGACCAGAGCCCAGAGCTGAGGTTAAGCAGGGCTTAAGTACACTTTTTGAGGAGGGCGGGGGCTTTGCATACATCAGAACAAATCATCATGAGGCACGGGAAAATTGAACGACAACTCTGAGACATGATTAGCACATTCATTGGCAGGAACAGGTCAGGCGGGGGTGATTGGTCATTCCTACAGCGGGGTTCACATTCAAACTGATTGGTTTAGGGCCCTGAATGCCTACGTGCCAGGGTACACAGGGTCCTAGGTTATTAAACAACCAGAGAGTCAGTGGGAATATTTACTGGGCAGTTCGGGTATTGTCCTAACAGCTACAGGAATTTCAGGTTTTGGGGGTAGCAGAGGAACTTAACCTGGTCCTTTACTTTTTAACTCAGGCCTTGCAGCTTAGAAACTTTACAATGCCTGGTCTTTTACACTTTAACTTCTACACTTTAACTTCAATTTCTTTTACCCTTACATACCTATTCAGAACTTGCTGTAACAAGGGAATCTATCACCATCCCCCAAGTATGGCAGACACACAATGATGGGCAGAAGCCTGGGGAAATTTTGTAGAAGAAAATAAAGAAGGCTTTATAATAAGTTAAGTAGGTTTGTCTCTGTTGGAAGCTGTTGGCGTTCCTCTTCATTTGCTAAGGAGAATTGGAGCTTTCTTTTCAATTAACTTTGTCGGTTGGTCTATTTTGGGAAAAGAGTGCAAAAATATAAAAGTTGTCAATTAATGATTAAGTCATGGATATTTGGGGCAATTTCTACAGAGGCTGTAGTTTTATTGCCAGGATTGCTTACCATAAAGGTTGTGGGTCAGAGTTATAATTTTACATGTGATATGATTATGCTTTTTTAAATTCATGTGTTAAGCATAAAAACCAATCAGAATTTAGATCTTACCTAATCTCTGACCATGATACATTACTTTTTAAAGAAAAAATTAAGTAAGTAACTGACTCAAGAGCGTAAATATGATGAAGCAAGACACAGTAAAAATGTGTACTGTAAAAGTTTCCTCTACCCTTTGGATTCATTAGTAGGACCTGTAAAGAATTCAGTAAATAGACAGATATATTACTCAGTATGTATTTTTAAGTAGAAATTTTTTTAAAAATCTTCGAAATGATTATTTGAGTGGCATAATTTAACTCCCCCCAAATATCCAAAATATGATGTATATATAAATAGACAAATACAAGCAAGCTTTGCAGACCAGGATTGGCAAAAAGGCGAGCAGCTAGCTGGTGAGCTCAGTTCAGAATACATCTATTTTAGTAAATAAACATTTATTGAAAATTGGCCACATCTATTAATTTGACACAATAGTTAAGTATTTACCACTGATTTTATGACTTACAAATTCTAAAATATTTAGTATTGTGACCTTTCATAGAATAAAATTTCTGATGTCTCTGTAGAAAACTCTCATATGGAAATGGATTTATAAAAATTCAAATAATATTCTAATACACCTAATAATGCATTGTATTAAAAATTAATTTAAGTTTGAATAAAGTATACATTATATGAGTACAAAAATGTTTCAACCTTTGTCTACTCAAAGATGAGAAATAACCACAACTCTCTCCTCTATTTTTTCTATCAGAAGATTAACTTAAATATTGGCATGAGTCCAAGAGGGCAATACGACCTGATCCAGGATTAAGTTATTCTCCCCAATCTGAAGACCTCTGATCCCTTATACCCACACACACACTACCATCTCTACCCTCTTAGGAGTGAAGAATTTTGCCCACATGAACTTAAGTCATGGAGAAACAATGTGTGTACTTTGAGGTGAATGTCTGCTTTTCCCCAGTACTTTCTCCCAGTTTTAGAAATGCTGAAATTCACTGTTTTTCAGTTGCAAAGAATAGAAGAATATCATGAAGAAAATTCCAACATTATGCAACTTGAGGAAATGACTGGAAATGAGAATGATTTCTCTCTGCAACCATAAGAGATATACAATGCAATTACCATTTCCAATTTTAAAAATAATTATGACTACTTTAATCAATGACAAGCAAACTTTATAAAAATTCAACTCATATTGTTAAATTCTAAGTCTTTTGTAACTTAGAAACAGAGAAGAAAATAACAAATTTGGCAAATATTAAGTTGAGCAGCATTTCTCAAAGGGTGCTTTATGGGCAAATACACCCTGAAGACAAACAAAATCAAATATCTTTTTTTCATTAAATACTCATTATCCTATTGTAGAAATACTGAAAAATAAAGTTTCCACTTTGTGTCAGTAAAAAGCTCATATATATATGTACATTTGTGTATCTATACAATAATAACACAAAGGGATATAGTAAAGCTAAAAATAATAATTATTAATTATTACAATTATGAAAGATCTTTGAAAAAACTCTACATTTCTGCAGATTCCCAAGAGAATACTTAATATACAAACTGACATTTTATTTTCATGGATAGTAATATATTTTTAAGCTGTCAATATTCTCTATTAATTCGCTAAATTGTTACATTCCTCTTAGAATAAAGCAAAATCAAGAAAAATTTTAGTGGAGACTTTATGAGATTGATTATAAATGTCCCTGGGGCAGAGCAGGAATAATTTTGTGAAACATATTTGCACAATAAAGATAGAAGCAGTTTTTTTTCCACCCAAAGATTAGTGGAACATTCGAGAGGCTTGCAATTGTCTTGGTTTCAACTGCTCACAAACCCTTACAATATTTTGGTTTTCTACGCTTTCTTGAATTCTGTGGACCAAAAAATACAACTATTTGTAAAAACTAGTTCAATGGCAGTTTTATTAGTTACAACCAATAGAGTATGTATTTTAGTCATCTATTGCTGCAAAGAAAAATCACCCCCCGACTCAGCAGCCTGAAACAACATTTATTATGTCGAAGTCTCTGTGGGTCAAGAGTTTGGCATAGCTTAGGGGAGAGCCTCAGAATAGCTAACAGGCCACATTTCAGATGTCAAGAGAAAATGCACTTCTAAGGTTGGACTTGAGGTAGGATTCATTTTCAAGCTTGTTCATGTAGCTTTTGGAAGCTGGATTTGGCTTAATGTATGTAACAATAAAACTATTATGGCAGACTTGTTCTTTGTGATAATATACATGACAATATAAAGGACCTGAGGTGCTATAGTGATGATATAAAAAAAAGAAGAACCAAAAATAAAATTTATACTTCATAAATAGGATTAGCTAAAACCACTGGTTGAAAGGAAGCCTTCTGAACAATATTTCACAGATATTGCTTTTAAGTTTTGATGTGAGATCCTTGGCAATGGCTCCAACAAGGAGCAAGTTTTTCCTCTGACTACTGGAGGTCTGCTTTAGCAGGAGATCAGTGAGCAGAAATCACCCTGGCTTCTTGTAAAGTGGTGATTTAGAGTTTGGAAAAGCCCAGCAAGAACAATTTAACCCAGTGTCTCTCTTGCCTCAAATTTTTGCAGAAAGGCATTAGTGGAAGATCTGTTAATTAGAGAGAAAACAGAACAATTAATGTAAACATACCCAATATATTGTATTTATGGCTTGAATAGGGACTAAGTCACAAAGGCATCAGACTGATCACTTGGAAGTTAGGTTAATCACAGATAAATCAATCAAATTAAGTTTATCCAGCCTCAGTGTAACAATTCTGTGGGGGGGTTCTACCTCAACAATTCCTGGAAACTCAAATGCATAAAATGGATGTCAACTAAATAAAGAAAACATTTTTATATTTATCCCCAGCATTCTCTAATATTAAAATAAATAAAAAAAATTAGAAGAAACAAATGAAATTTTGAGCCATTTGTTACAGAAAACCATGAAAGTGGGAAATCAATGATTGAAAGGTTTTAGAATTAGCATAAAATAATTTTAAAGTGAGAATTTATATACATTATAGTTTTCAGGAAAAGATGAGTTTAATATGTGAAATGATCAGGTATTTAGGGACATAAAGGCAAATCCTAAAAATAAAAATAATATTTGGAAGCCATACATTAAAATTTTAAATTCTGAAACTTAAAAACTGTGAATAAGCTTAATAACTGGCAATTTTCATTACAGAAAATAAAATTGGTGATCTGTAAATTAGGCCAATAGAAATGACATAAAGAGGAGAGAGATAAATATTTTGGAGGGAAACTATGCATAGCCTCGGTTACTCCCGAGTTAATACCATATATCTAAACTATCTACTATTCAGAAACAGATGGGGTGAAAGCATGAAGGATTAATCATCAAATATGATGAAATTCTTCACCTTCACATTAAAGAATATTAATAATCCTCAAGCAGGAAAATAAAAATTAAACTTATAACTGAAAGGGTGGATGAGAATAAGAGGTGACCAGCTGAAAAAGAGAGAGGATCCATGTTTCAGCACATAAAAGGAAAATTCCTGATCATCAATAAAGAAAGAGAAAAATCTCTAAAGTGACTGCAGGGAAAACAATATAATATACTTAGCATGTTACATACAGAGAAACAAAAATATATTAAAGAGAGCTACCTTTATACCAAAACAGATACGATGCAGAAGATATTAGGTAGGAATTTATAAGGTGCTGTTAGGAAAAAAAAAAAAAGCAAAATTGATCCAGAAATTTATATCCAGCAAAATAATCCTTTAAAAATAGAAGCAAGTACAAGAATTTTCAGAAGAGCGTAAGTTGTGGTCCTGGTTATGAAAACTGTTTTTTAAATGCTTAGATCTATAGAAAATATAGCCAAGTAAATGTAAGGGTAATTGCAAAAGACATGATTTCCTCATAATTTTTGAGAAAGACCAATGACTGATGGAGAATGAGTTTAAACAGCCTGCAATACATGTTCTCACATTAACCGAAACCTGTGTCTAGGAGGAACTAGTAGAAGTCAGGTGACAGAGATCTGTGACCGACCGGAAGAACTGGCCCAGCGGCCCGCCAGCGTGGTAGACACATCACCCCAATTGGAGGAAGGGCCCAGCTACCACCCGCAAGGTAGGCAGACCGTGAGTCCTGGAGAAGGGGCCCAGCGGCCCGCCGGCCTAGTTGAAAGATCACCCCAATTGGAGGAGGGGCACAGCCGCCGCCTGCACCTGCAAGGTAGGCAGACCTGCAACCTGGAGAACAGGCCCAGAGGCCCGCCAGCGTGGTAGACAGATCACCCCTATTGGAGGAGGGGCCCAGCCGTTGCCCACAAGGTAGGCAGACCACGCGACCCAGAGAAGGGGCCCAGTGGCCCACCGGAGTGATAGAGAGATCACCCCAATTGGAGGAGGAGCACAGCCACTGCCCGCCCCTGCAAGGGAGACTTTGCAACTATACATGAGCAATATAAATATATAGGGGGAAAATTCAATAACACAACAGTTTCACCAAGCAGAAAGAAACGTGAGCAGTATGAAAAGACAAGGAAAGGAAGGACCACAAGCAATGAAGTCAGCTCAACTTTAGAAGAGGTAATAGCTGCAGCAGATGGAATGTCAGATAAAGAATTCAGGATTTACATGCTTGAGATGATCTGGAGTCTCGAGGAAGACATTAGACAGCAAAATCAGACAATGAAAGATCACTTCGACAATGAATTACATAAACAAATCCAAGAAGCAAAAGATCAACTATACAGGGAGATAGAGGTTATAAAAAACAAACAAACAGAAATTATATAAATGCAGGAAGCAATAAACCAAATTAAAAACTCAAATGAGAATACTACCAGCAGAGCAGAATACTTAGAAGATAGAACATCAGACAATGAAGACAAAGTATTTCAACTTGAAAAGAACATAGACACCTCAGCAAGACTGTTAAGAAACCATGAGCAGAACATCCAAGAAATATGGGATAACATAAAGAGACCAAACTTGAGTCATTGGGATACAGGAAGGTATAGAGGTCCAAACCAAAGGAATGAGCAATCTGTTCAATGAAATAATATGAGAAAACTTCCCAGACTTGAAGAATGAGACAGAATCCCAAATCCTAGAAGCCTACAGGACGCCGAATGTGCAAAATCATAAGAGATCCACACCTTTGGTTTGGTATAGAGGTCCAAACCAAAGGAATGAGCAATCTGTTCAAAGAAATAATAAGAGAAAACTTCCCAGACTTGAAGAATGAGACAGAATCCCAAATCCTAGAAGCCTACAGGATGCCGAATGTGCAAAATCATAAGAGATCCACACCTAGACATATTATAATGAAGATGCCCAACATATAGAATAAGGAGAGAATTTTAAAAGCTACAAGAGAAAGAAAGCAGATTACATTTAGGGGTAAACCAATCAGGATAACAGCTGATCTTTCAACACAGACTCTGAAAGCTAGAAGATCCTGGAACAACATATTTCAAAACTGAAAGAAAATGGGTTCCAACCAAGAATTGTGTATCCAGCAAAATTAAGCTTCAGGATGGAAGATGAAATTAAAACCTTCCACAATAAACAAAAGTTAAAAGAATTTGCAGCTATAAAACCATCTCTTCAAAACATCCTTGGCAAAACATTACAGGAAGAGGAAATGGAAAATAACAATGAAAACCAACAGTGGGAGGTAGTACAGTAAATGGAAAAAATAATCAATGAGGAAAAACAAACCATGTTAAGTAACATAAATAAACAAATATGCCTGGAAGAACAATCCATATCTCAATAATAACCCTAAATGTTAATGGCTTAAACTCACCAATTAAGAGACACAGGCTAGTAGAATGGATAAAAAAAAAAAAGATCCAACAATATGCTGCCTACAGGAGATGCATTTGATAGGAAAAGACATACATAGATTGAAGGTGAAAGGTTGGGAAAAATCATATCACTTGTATGGACTTCGGAAACAAGCAGGAGTGTCCATACTCATATCAAATAAAATAGATTTCAAGTCAAAGTTAATCAAAAGGGATAAAAAGGGACACTACATACTGCTCAAGGGAACCATACACCAACAAGACGTAACAATCATAAATATATATGCTCCAAACAATGGTGCAGCTATGTTCATCAAACAAACTCTTCTCAAGTTCCAGAGTCTAATAGACCACCATATAAAAATTATGGGAAACTTCAACACACCTCTCTCACCACTGGACAGATCTTCCAAACAAAAGTTGAATAAAGAAACTATAGAACTCAATAATACAATTAATAACCTATACTTAATTGACATATACAGAATATACTACCCAACATCAAGCAGTTACACTTTTTCTCAGCAGCACATGGATCCTTCTCAAAAATAGATCATATATTATGTCACAGGGCAACTCTTAGACATTATAAAGGAGTAGAGATAATACCATGCATCTTATCTGATAATAATGGAATGAAACTGGAAATCAACAATAAAAGAAGGAAGGAAAAATCATGCATCACTTGGAGAATGAACAATAGGTTACTGAATGATCAATGGGTTATAGAAGACATCAAGGAGGAAATTAAAAAATTCTTAGAGATAAATGAAAACACAGACACAACATATCGGAATCTATGGGACACAATGAAAGCAGTTCTAAGAGGAAAATTCACTGCCTGGAGTTCATTCCTTAAAAAAAGGAAAAACCAACAAATAAATGATCTCACACTTCATCTCAAAATTCTAGAAAAAGAAGAGCAAAACAACAGCAAAAGAAGTAGAAGGCAAGAAATAATTAAAATCAGAGTTGAAATTAATGAAATTGAAACAAAAGAAACAATTGAAAAAATTGACAAAACTAAAAGTTGGTTCTTTGAAAAAATAAATAAGATAGACAGACCCTTAGCCAGGCTAACGAAGAGAAGAAGAGAGAGTACTCAAATTACTAGCATAGTGGATGAAAAAGGCAATATCATAACAGACACTTCAGAAATACAGAAGATAATTAGAAATTATTTTGAATCCTTATACTCCAATCAAAAAGAAAATAGTGAAGGCATCGATAAATTTCTCAAGTCATATGATCTGCCCAGATTGAGTCAGGAGGATATAGACAACCTAAACAGACCAATATCAATTGAGGAAATAGAAGAAGCCATCAAAAGACTACCAACTAAGAAAAGCCCAGGACCGGATGGGTATACAGCAGAGTTTTACAAAACCTTTAAAGAAGAACTAATACCAATACTTTTCAGGCTATTTCAGGAAATAGAAAAAGAGGGAGAACTTCCAAATTCATTCTATGAGGCCACATCACCCTGATTCCTAAGCCAGACAAAGACACTTCAAAGAAAGAAAACTACAGACCAACATCTCTAATGAACCTAGATGCAAAAATCCTCAATAAAATTCTGGTGAATGGGATACAAAAACATATCAAAAAAATTGTACACCATGATCAAGTAGGATTCATCCCTGGGATGCAAGGCTGATTCAATATACGGAAATCAATAAATGTTATTCACCACATCAGTAGACTTAAAGATAAGAACCATATGATCATCTGGATAGATGCAGAAAAAGCATTCAACAAAGTACAGCATCTCTTTATGTTCAAAACTCTAGAAAAACTAGGGATAACAGGAACATACCTCAATATTGTAAAAGCTATCTATGCTAAGCCTCAGGCTAGCATCATTCTGAATGGAGAAAAATTGAAGGAATTCCCTCTAAAATCTGGAACAAGACAGGAATGCCCTCTCTCACCACTTCTGTTCAACATAGTTATCGAAACACTGGCCAGAGCGATTAGACAGATGAAAGAAATTAGAGGCATAAAAATAGGAAAAGAAGAACTTAAATTATCACTATTTGCAGATGACATGATTCTATACCTAGCAGACCCAAAATGTTCAACCAAGAAAATTCTAGAACTAGTAAATGAATTCAGCAAAGTGGCAGGATATAAAATCAACACGCATAAATCAAAGGCATTCCTGTATATCAGCAACAAATCTTCTGAAATGGAAATGAGGACAACCACTCCATTCACAATATCCTCAAAAAAAATAAAATACTTGGGAATCAACCTAACAAAAGAGGTGAAAGACTTATACAATGAAAACTACAGAACCCTAGAAGAGAGAAATAGAAGAAGATCTTAGAAGATGGAAAAATATATCCTGTTCATGGATAGGCAGAACTAATATCATCAAAATGGCGATATTACCAAAAGTTCTCTATAGGCTTAATGCAATGCCAATCAAAATCCCAATGGCATTTCTTGTAGAAATAGATAAAGCAATCATGAAATTCATATGGAAAAATAGAAGACCCAGAATAGCAAAAACAACTCTAAACAGGAAGTGTGAATCAGGCGGTATAGCTATACCAGATCTCAAACTGTACTCCAGAGCAATAGTAACAAAAACAGCATGGTACTGATACCAAAACAGGCGGGTGGACCAATGGTACAGAATAGAGGACACAGAAACCAATCCACAAAATTACAACTATCTTATATTTGATAAAGGGGCTAAAAGCATGCAATGGAGGAAGGATAGCATCTTCAACAAATGATGCTGGGAAAACTGGAAATCCATATGCAACAAAATGAAACTGAATCCCTTTCTCTCGCCATGCACAAAAGTTAACTCAAAATGGATCAAGGAGCTTGATATCAAATCAGAGACACGGCGTCTGATAGAAGAAAAAGTTGGCTACAATCTACATACTGTGGGCTCGGGCTCCAAATTCCTCAATAGGACACCCATAGCACAAGAGTTAATAACTAGAATCAACAAATGGGACTTACTCAAACTAAAAAGATTTTTCTCAGCAAAAGAAACAATAAGAGAGGTAAATAGGGAGCCTACATTCTGGGAACAAATCTTTACTCCTCACACTTCAGATAGAGTCCTAATATCCAGAGTATACAAAGAACTCAAAAAATTAAACAATAAGAAAACAAATAACCCAATCAACAAATGGGCCAAGGACCTGAACAGACCCTTCTTAGAGGAGGACATACAATCAATCAAAAAGCACATGAAAAAATGCTCACTATCTTTAACAGTCACAGAAATGCAAATCAAAACCACCCTAAGATACCATCTCACTCCAGTAAGATTGGCAACCATTATGAAGTCAAACAACAACAAGTGCTGGCAAGGATGTGGGGGAAAGGGTGCACTTGTACATTGCTGGTGGGACTGCAAATTGGTGTGGCCAATTTGGAAAGCAGTATGGATATTTCTTGGAAAGGTGGGAATGGAACCACCATTTGACCCAGCTATTCCCCTTCTCGGTCTATTCCCTAAAGACCTAAAAAGAGCACACTACAGGGACACTGCTACATCGATGTTCATAGCAGCACAATTCACAATAGCAAGACTGTGGAACCAACCTAGATGCCTTTCAATAGACGAATGGATAAAAAAATGTGGCATTTATACACAATGGAGTATTACTCTGCATTAAAAAATGAGAAAATCATGGAATTTGCAGAGAAATGGATGGCATTAGAGCAGATTATGCTAAGTGAAGCTAGCCAATCTCTAAAAAACAAATGCCAAATGTCTTCTTTGATATAAGGAGAGTAACTAAGAACAGAGTAGGGAGGAAGAGCATGAGAAGAAGATTAACATTAAACAGGGATGAGAGGTGGGAGGGAAAGGGAGAGAGAAGGGAAATTGCATGGAAATAAAAGGAGACCCTCAGGGTTATACAAAATTACATACAAGAGGAAGTGAGGGGAAAGGGTAAAAAAGGGGGGGAGAAATGAACTACAGTAGATGGGGTAGAGAGAGAAGAGGGGAGGGGAGGAGAGGGGAGGGGGATAGTAGAGGATAGGAAAGGCAGCAGAATACAACAGACACTAGTATGGCAATATGTAAATCAGTGGATGTGTAACCGATGTGATTCTGCAATCTGTATACGGGGTAAAAATGGGAGTTCATAACCCACTTGAATCAAATGTATGAAATATGATATGTCAAGAGCTTTGTAATGTTTTGAACAACCAACAATAAAAATTTTTAAAAAAAGAAGTCAGGTGACATATTCTCTACTATCCATTGAGTGAGTAAATAGATTAACACATTTTCTAGAAGACTCCTTTCTTATTAGATGAACTTTCCAAGATATACCTGGTTAAGAATTATTGTTCTTAAGGAAGAAAGAAGGGGAATTGAAAGGAAAGAAGAATGAATGGAAGGGGAAAATGAATGAAGGTAAGAATTAATATGTTAGGAAAGAAAGATAAAGGAGAGGAAGGGAATGCAAAGAAGCAGACTAAGGAAGAAGGGAAAGAAAGAAATGTATTCTTGAAGAAATGACATAAGATATACAAGTCTCTTTAATGTGAGAATAAGACTTTGTTTTAGTCATCTTGTTCACTGCTGTGACCAAAGGATCTGACCAGCACAACTGTATGGGTGTAAAAGTTTATTGGAGGGCTCATGGTTTCAGAGGTCTTAGTCCAGAGAAGGCCAGCTTCATTCTTGAGGATCTTTTCATCTGGATAAGGCTGACACCATGGCCCCGAGAGTGAGGCAGAGGGAAGCAGTTCACACCATGGTGATCCAGAAGCAGAGAAAGATTCCATCTCCAGAATACAAAATACATAATATATTCCCCATAGCCATGCCCCCAATTAACCACTTCTTCCAGCCACACCTCACCTGCCTCTAGTCATCACTCTATTAATCCCACCAAGAATTAATTCACTGATTGGGTTAAAACTCTAACAATCCAACCATTTATTTCTCCTCTGAACCTTCTTGCATCATCTCACATCTGAGCTGGGGGACACCTCAGATCTAAACCACAACAGAGTTTCAAAAGTTAAGGGTCCTTGTGGATAACTGTTCTTTCTGATCCCTATGTGATAGGGTCAGCAATATCTAATATGTCCATCAGGGTGAGAAAGAATGAGTGGTGGGAGGCGTGGAGCCATGCTGGCAAAATCCTGCTTGGTGTGAGATAAAGATTGACAATGTCTGAACTGATTAGTCAAGTTTTATACTGATGTAGTTATTTAATTAGGTTTGGGACTGATTGGAAAATACAATCACTTTTGTTAGCACAACTACTTTAAGCAAAATTAATACTCATGTTTATAACAAATATAGAAGTAAAATATTTGATGAGAACAGCAAGAAAAAATAAAGGGTGGTAAATTGAATATGCTGTCAAAATTAATGTTTATTACACATGAAGTGATATTGATTCAAAATAGACTGTAATAATGTAGGAATGCTTAAGGTAGCACCAAAGCAATGAGCAAAAATAAAGCAAAGATGAGCAGGTTAAAGAAATGCAATGCAATACTTATGAATAAAGTTACAAGAACACAGGAAAGGAAAGAGATAAAGCAGAAAACTTAAATAGAAACTAAACATCAAATATGATTTAATAATCATGAGAGTTGAACATTTCAATTAAGGGCAGAGATAATTTAAAAAAACAAACAAAAAGACTTTGCCATATACCCTGTACAAAATACACAGTTTAAATGTAAAAGCACATATAAATTCATTATTATTTATGGTGAAACTACAAAGAATTTAAGAGAAAACACCACTGACAAGTACACGTATAAATTGGCTACATCAAGTTCAACCCAAAAGTACTATTACAATAGGATAGAAGTCATGCAAGAAATCTTCAGTGGAAAGTAAAAAATATTTCTGAGGGAAGTAAAATAAGATAAAAAAAATTGAAGAAAAATAACATTTTCATGAAGACAAAGAAACAGCAGTGTTTGAAAAATTTGCTGACTTAATATTGATTTATATAGTCATCAAAATACTAAGCACAAACCTTATTTATATATACACACAGTTATAAGGGTTGATTCTAAAGCCTGTGTAGAAATACAAAAAGAGTAGCCAAAACAATCTTGCAGGAGCACAAAATAAAAGGCTTTAGAGTACCTAATTTTACATTTTACTTGCATGCTACATTAATAAAGATTCTGTGTTCTTGGTTTCAGTAGAAAAATAAATCAATAGAACACAAAAAAAGGTTGAAAAATATGACACATAGCAAGTCAATTAACTTTTGACATAAACCTCAAAGTAATTCAATGCAGACATGAAAAGATCTTTTACAAATACTGCTGAATTAACTGGATAAATATATGGGTATATTTAAGATCAAAAACACTTCACACCATACAACTGGAGTCTAGTTGATATCCAACTCTTAACAGTTTTAATTTTGTATTCAGATTGAAGGGAGGCTTCTCTCTCTGTCTTCCCCTGCTGTTTTGTCCTTCCCTTTTCTTTTTTATCCATCTTGTCTCTCTTCCATTCTTCCATTCCTTCTACCGTTCTGCCTACTTTCTTTCTTCCTTTTTTAAATATTCTATATTTCAGATTTTTTTATCTTTTACAATGAGCATGAAATATTTTATTTCATAATAATAAACAAGATAAATTTTATGGTGTCTGTTTCAATTGACCATTTTTCAAAATAATTATAGAACTAAAGCATACAGAGGGATATGCCACATTTGTTATTGTAACATTGTTATCATTTTCTGTTTTTTTGTTTGTTTTGTTTTGTTTGGTGGGAGTGGTTACCAGGGATGAACACTTCATCACTGAGCCACATCCCTAGCCCTGTTTTATATTTTTTTTAGAGACAGGATCTCACTGAATTGCATAGCACCTAGCTTTTGCTGATGCTGGCTTTGAACTCATGATTCTCCTTCAGCCTCCTGAGCCACTGGGATTACAGGGGTGCAATACCATGCCTGGCTATGGCTAAGTTATCATTTTCTTAACCAAATTTTTAATCTAGGGTAATATCTAATAATGTTAAGGAAAAAAAAAAAAGGAGGACACTTATCCAATTTGATATTTGTGTCTGCAAATCCAAAAAGATGGGATTGAAAACTACTGTTTTGCAAAGCCTAAAATAAAGAATATTAAAATAATCATATACGTATTGTTGGATCAGATAAACATTGCTGTTTAAAATTCAGAGGCACAATTTAACAATTAGAGCTGTTTTATTGAAACCACTTCAAACAATGAGCATTTTCTGTCTTTGCTTTATTTTGTTTTTATCTATTCTTAGATTTATCACCTATGTACAATTGTAATGTGTAATACACGCCCCCCCCCCCAAAAGAAAAGATGGCAAAAAAAAAGTTTCTCATCTAGCTAAATAAACCTTCCTAGTTACCTGGTACATTTTGTAGTGTTTGAACAAAGATTAAGATATCCAACAAAACATGTCAATTTTTAGATTTCTTTTCATACCCAAATAAATCTTTGCAGTTTGGATGTAAATATGTTAGGCAATTGTCATCATGTGTGCCTGTGGTCTATGTTATATCAACTCCCGAGTAACATTCTTAGAATTTAAATATCACTTCCAAACACTATGACTTTGCAAGAACATTATCAAGCATTATCAATGTCCATTTCCTTCATGCTTCTTTCTAAATTCACATTCTTTGATTTTAAATGACTTTCTTATGCTTTTGGGCCCTTAATAATAAAAATTTATAGTATGATTCCCAAAATGAGTTTGACTCGCTAACTTTGGGAATACTATAGGATTTTAAAATCAACACTTCCCAAAAACCCTTGTTCACAGTACATACACATTTACTTTTAGAGATTAGAATGAGAAAAGGGAATTGCTAGCTATTAGAGTGATCTATCTCTGCCGCAAATGAAAAGCAAAATCACTTTTCAGCATGAAAATTTTGTTTGTTTTGATATAGGCAAGCACATTTTCACATATCAGAAAGCTAGAAATACATTCCCATAAATTTCTGTAACAAACTATGGTCCCCAGTTCTATTACAAAGCTAGAATTTTGTTCTGTTATAATAAAATTACTCTATTTAAAAAATAGAATTACTGTATTTTAATGCTTCATTAAAATAGAGTCACTATAGAATCTGACATTTATTGTGAAATAAAATCTACTAAACCTGTCAACTTGTCTTCCATAATCATTTGTGTTGACATGTGTCTTCCCAGTAATCACTTCCTAGGCATTAGTGCTGTCTGTCCTTCAGGCCTTATCTCACATTAAGCAACTCAGTTCCACCCCAGGCCCTAGGACCTGATCTGACAGGGCTCAGGTAGCAGTGCCTTATACATCGGTATGTGGCATTTGTTCCATTGTGAGCCCATGATCTGCTGCAATTTAGTAATAATGTCCCCTTTGAGTCTTGGGACCACAACATCAATATCTGAACATTAAATCATGCTGAGTACAAGTCTGAATTTGGCTCTGTTCTATCTGAGCTTTATACATTTCCCTAGATGTGTAGTGTTCTCCTTGAAGGCTGGTTTAAGCACCTGCATTGACTTATTCTCAGTGCTAGACCATTTCCTTCATATTATGCCCAAAATGTCAATTTCTATAAAATTGAGCCTCTATTTTTTATTGGATATTCTGTCCCGGCAACTGGGTTCCTAATCCTTAAATACAATCCTCCAGATAAAAACAACATCATCACAAGCTTTTCTGATAAACACTGTCTTAGTTCTTCTAAAATTTTCCTTTGAGTGTCCCATTTTTTCATTGAGGCAACTACAATACTACAGGTCAAAACTTCCCAGTTTCCCACTACTCTCATTCAACAGCAAAGTTGTCATAGTCTTTTAACTGATATGCTGGCGTCTTTAAAGAAAATTCATATATAGTCAATTTCTTCAGCACTTGCCTCACTTTAATTTATGTTTCCTTTTCAGTTCTAGTATTTTTGAGTCTCCTTTTAGTCTTCAGATGTGCAAATGAGTGAATAAGAAAAATTTGACATTAGCAAGAATCTTTTTAAAAATAATAGACAGTCATATAAGTTGAATTTTTATTTGAGCTTCTTTCCAGGGCAATAATTGCTCTTGGAATATCTATTATTTGCTACAAAAATACTAGGTCCTTTACCCATGTACCTTTTTTCTTCTTCTTTTTCATAATTCTATTCTGTAGGAAATTAGACTCAAGTTGTTTTTTTTTATGACAAAATTGAGTTGCAGAAAAATTAATGCCAGCACCTTGTAAATGATAAAACCAGGATTTGAAGCCAGTCATCTTTGAGATGTTATCTCTAAGTAGTAGAAATCATTAAAGTCCTATCTGTCACAACTTTCATGCAACTGATTCTAACTTCTTCACCTTAAATTATCTCTCTTCTCCAACATTTTCTTGTTAGTCCCAGCATATTATATCACCTAATGGGATATTTAATCAGATGTTACCTTGGATAGGTAAATATAGCATGTGTATATATAATTTCTCCACAATTTATTGTAAGCTCTGTGAGGACAAAATGTTATTTTTCAGCATTATTGTATTTTATGTGGCAACTAGAACAATGCTAATACATCCAGTAAATTTCTATTGAACTGAATTTTGAAGAATAAATGTGGTCTAGTTCTTTGGGGGAAAAGTCTCTATGCAAATTAGAGCACATTTATAAATATTTAACACCTGATTCAATGTGAATGTCAGATACTTCTTGTACTTCTTGATAATTGCAGTACAAAAGCAGACAACATAATCTTTTTGTTTTTTTTCTTCTTTCTCTTCTTCTGGGATTAAACACAAAATTCAATTTATGGAGAAGCTTTAATTTATTTTCAAACTCTTGTACCTCATTCCGTTCTTTCAAAGTACATACATATAATATAGGAAGCAATTGCTATAATCATAATTGCAAATAAGTCAATGATAAAAATATTAATGCAATATTCTTGAGTGTACATTCTTTCTCAAATAAAAAGGATATGTCATGCTTTCACAGAAAATTTTAATCACAGTTTACAGAATATATTTTCAGGAAAATTTATATATGAAAATAAAAATATTTTAAATTAGTTGAAATTCCCCAAGTAAATCTTTGCATGATAATTATTTCACTCTTCAAAAAAATTAAATGTCTGGTTTAATTTTTTTATTTTATTATTTCCATAGTAATGGTTAAAAATATGTGAAAATGAAATATAGAAAACATGCTTAACCACATTTTCAATGTTTAATCCCCCCTAAATTGAACTTATATATCAGTAACACTGATAAATTGAAAAAAAAAGAATAAGACAACCTAAATATTGAAATGAACCCAGACAAGTTTGCATAAGGTACATATATATTAATTTTTTAAGTCAGTTAAATGTAGCAAAATTCATACATGGATAATAGCATTGATAATACTCAATGTGCACAAACCAAGCACCCTGTCATCCTTTGGACAGTCACTGAACCTGGTTCTTAAACCTCTCTTGCTTTCTTGACATGGCTAATGTGTTACAGGAGTTAATGGGGAAATTTTAACATGAACTGTGAATAATGGGGAAGACAAGACAACAAAATGCTTTGTCTAATTTATTAGCTAAATTTAATAAATTGGGAGGCAGTCTTTAATCGCCCAAGGGATGATCCAGCTTTACTTGCTGTCTTTTAGTTTTAACTTTGATTGTAATTAAAATTTAGATATGTCATCTTCAATTTAAATCACCAGAGGTAGGTGTTGTTTCAGGACTACCAGGCTTTTACCTTATCAGCCATTAGTAATTAGGCATATTTGACTCCTTATTATTCTCTCCGTATTCCCTTTGAATATACACTGACAGGTACTATTCAGAGGATAACCACTTTCCCCTTACTCCCAGGAATTTGTGAATCAACCCAATTAGTAAGCTTGTTAATGTGTGAAATGAATTTGACAGATCTGATCCAAGCAAATGTAAATGCTACCATTTTCTTCACAAGATCAATACTGTTTTCTATAATGTTCACTAGTGATGGTACTGAAAGCATTAAAATGAGGATTCATTTTTAACTGAAAGCCCCAGAGGCTAAATAAATACAGTGTTCTATTTGGCATAAAAATTACTCCCAGCAAAAAGAAAAAAAAATAGAATGTATTCTCTATATAAAAAACAGAGATTCTTTCAAATTTTAATCATACAATATTTACTCACTTGGTCAATTTTTTTTCATAAATTCCCATGATATCTAGAATAAAATCAAACTCCAATCCTTTGGGAAAACTCCAGTTTACAAAACCATGTATTATCTGCTGTCTCTCTCCTTTATGCCCCTCCCCTTTTGTTTTAGCTTTTTTGGCTTTCTTGATATTTTTTCAGCAAAATGAACACATTTTGTAGGATTCCTCTTTCTGATACCACATATTCTCTGCTACATATATTCTTTTATCATATATTCACATGTCCTATTGAATTGAAAATATCACCACCAGCAACAACTAGAGAAATTTTACTGTTAACAAAGTTAGCCCCTAAAGCCTCTAAACCTAACCGTAAGATTAAGCATAGTACAGTCCTAATCCTAAACACAACATGTTCTTAACCATATCCTTAACCCAATGTATTTCATTTTGTAGAGTCTCATATGTACATAATGGTACAAAACATGCTATTTCACATAGATACACGAACTAAAATTGTTCATCCAGTACACACAACTAAACAGATATACCATGGCTCCAGAGCCAGCATCACTACACTGCAGTCGCACCATAGTGTCTTCTACATGTATCTCTAAACATCATATTAAGGTATCAGGCAATGCTTAGGATAATTTATACAATTAGTAGTATGTAAAGTAATACATGCTAATTCCAACTCTAATCATAATAGTGACCTTAACACTTACCCTTCCCACTAACATAAATCCTAACGCTAATACTCTCCAAACGTACTCCTTACTCCTTTCCAATTCTAACTCAGATAATTCCTAATATGATGCTAAGATCAAACCTAATCTAAACTTAAAGTAACCATATATCAAATACTAACCATTCCATAACTTTTTAGTCAGCTTTTTCCCTGTTGTGACTAAAGGACCCAACCAACACAATCATAAAGGAGGAAGAGTTTATTTGAAGGCTCATGGTTTCAGAGGTCTTAGTCCATAGAAGGCCAGCTCCATTCCTCAAGACTATAGGTGAGACTGAACATCATGGCAGGAGAGTGTGGCAGAGGGAAGCAGCTCACATCAGGGTGATCAAAGAACAGAGAGAGAAGCTCCACTATCCAGATTCAAATGTATACCAAAGCCACACCCCAATTCCCACCTTCTCCTACACCCTACCACTTCAGTTACCACTCAGTTAATCCCTATTTTGCCAAGCCAGGAAAAGATCCAAAATCAAAATTCAAAGTTTGGCTTTTACTGAATATGCGTTGCTTTCACATCATCTGAAGGTCAAATATCTTAAAGCCATCATAAATCAGAGATTATCTGTACTTGAGAAATTTTGTGTCTAATTTTGTGAGAGATATTGGTATGTTCTATTTTCATTTTGTTATTATTATATTTTTGTGGCTTTTGTAATACTGGCATTATATTTTGCTGTATTATTTAATTATATTTCTATTTTGTTTTGATTTTTATTATTTCACTTGTTGTTTGCATTGTATTTATTTTAATCTTCTCTTATATCTTAAAAAAGAAAGTTAGGATACTTATTCAAGACCTTGCCTTGTTTATAATGTAAACATTTAGTTCTATAAATTTTCCTTCATGTTTGATATAAATTTGATATATATCTCAAAATTTTTGATGTGTTTTGTT
Organism: Callospermophilus lateralis; assembly: GCF_048772815.1. Classification (NCBI taxonomy): domain Eukaryota; kingdom Metazoa; phylum Chordata; class Mammalia; order Rodentia; family Sciuridae; genus Callospermophilus; species Callospermophilus lateralis. Next base: position 69,157,808 of record NC_135318.1, on the reverse strand, counting down.
TATATTTTAATTCATCTCTTGATATTTCTTTTATTTCCTTTGTAACTTCCTCTAGGGTACACTGATTATATACAGTGTGTTTTATTTTTTAACTTTCTTGTGCTTGGATATCTGTCTATGAGATATAGCTTAAGATCATTATTATTGAAAATTCATTTGCATGATTTCATTTCTTTTAAATTTGTTTATATTTGTTTTAAGGCAAACTTGATAAAAAGAATATGATCTAATTTATTTGCTTGAAAATATGGTATTCTGATATAATTGTTTAGCTTTCTATATGAATGTCAATTGGATTGTGTTTTCAGATTTTATAGTATTACTGATGTTTTGTTTAATACATCAATCAGTTTCTGAGATGAGAGTGTTGATATCCCCACCTTTAATTCTGGATTTGTCTATTTGTTCTTTCAACTCCAATTTTTTTTTCTTTCTGTATTCTGAGACTATTTTAGTTGATATGTGGCATGTGCATTTTAGAATGTTGTCCTTAATAGACTATTAATATTTTCCTAATTATGTAATGTATATTTTCATTTCTAATAATTTGTTTTGTTATCAATTCTACTTTTAAAAATGTTTGTGTAATATGTTTCTCCTATTCATTTACTTTCCACCTATTTTACTAAATTTAAAATGAGTCTCATGTACGCAGCTCAAATGGTTGCATTGTATTTTATTATCCTTCTACCCATTTGTTTCACACAATTAGAATGCAGTCTAAAGTGATTAGTGTCATGTTAGCAATGCTGATAATTTTATTACCTACTTGTATTTCTTTCCTTCAGTTTATCTTCTTTTTTTCTTACCATAGTTATTCTGCAATTTTTAAAATTGTATTTTTATTCATTTATAATTGTGGACATATGTGTGTATCTATCAGATTCTAATATTATTTCGTAGTATTTTTTTAAATTACTTTTGTTAGTTCTAATCAGTTATGCATGACAGAAAGCTTTTTGATTCATTGTACACAAATGGAGCACAACTTTTCATTTCTCTGGTTGTATACCATGTAGAGTTGCACCACATATACAGTAAAACATGTACATAGGATAATGATGTTCATCTCATTCCATCATCTTCCCAACCCTTATGCCCTCTTTCCTTCTCTTCCTCACCTTGGCCCAACCAAATTCCTCCATGCTCCCCACACCCTCTCCCTCATCATAGATCAGCATACACTTATCAGAGAAAACATTTGGCGTTTGGTTTTTTGGGTTTGGCTTACTTCACTTAGCATGATGTTCTCCAACTCCATCCATTTACCTGCAAATACCATAATTTTATTCTCTTTTAATGCTGAGTAATATTCATTATATATAGTAATATTTTATTGTGTATATATACCAGTTTCTTTATCCTTTCATCTATTGAAAGGCATCTAGGTTGGTTCCACCATTTAGCTATTGTGAATTGTGCAGCTATAATATTGACGTGGTTGTATCAGTATAGTATGCTCTTTTTAAGTCCTTTGGTAATAAAACAAGGAGTAGGAGAGCTTGGTCAAATGGTGGTTGGATTCCAAGTTTTCTAAGGAATCTCCATACTGCTTTCCAGATTGGTTGCACCAATTTGCAATCCACCAGCAACGTATGAGTGTGCCTTTCCCCCCATATCCTTGCCAACATTTATTGTTATTTGTATTCTTGATAACTGCCATTCTGACTGAAGTGAGATGAAATCTTAGAGTAGTTTTGATTTAAACTTCTCTAATTACTAGAGATGTTGAACATTTTTACATATATTCATTAATCAATTTTATATCTTCATTAGAGAAGTGTCTGTTAAGTTTCTTACTGATTGATTGATTGGGTTGTTTGTTTTTGATTTTTTTGGGGGGGGTTCTTTATAAACCCTGGTGATTAGTGTTCTATCTGACATGTGTGTGGCAAAAATTTGCTTCCAAAATGTAGGCTGTCTCTTCACCTCATTGATTGTTTCTTTTGCTGAGAAGAAACTTTTTCGTTTGGATCCATACCATTTATTGATTCTTGATTTTATTTTTTGAATTTTAGGAGTATTGTTAAGGAAGTTGGGGCCTAATCCAACATAATAAAGTTTGGACCTACTTTTTCTTCTATTAGGCACAGGGTCTCTGGTCTATTCCTAGGTCTTTGAGTTGAGTTTTTGTGCATAGTGTGAGATAGGGGTTTATTTTCATTTTGCTGCATATGGATTTCCAGTTTTCCCAGCACCATTTGTTGAAGAGGCTATCTTTTCTCCAATTTATGTTTTTGGCACCTTTGTCTAGTATGAGATAACTGTATTTATATAAGTTTGTCTTATGTTTTCTATTCTGTAACATTGTTCTATGAGTCTCTTTTGGTGCCAATATCATGCTGTTTTGTTACTATATCTTAGTGGTGTTGTTTATGAAAAAATAAATTAAATTGACAAATCTTTAACAATGCTAACAAAAAGAAGGAGAAAAGAAAACTCAAATTAATAAAAAAAGGAAATATCAAGACCGACACTATTGAAATACAGAAGACAATTAAAAAATATGTTGAAAATTTATATCGCAGTAAAAATAGAAAACCTTAAAGACACTGACAAATTTCTAGAGGCATATGATCAGTCCAAACTGAGTTAGGAGGACATACCCAACTTAAACAGATCAACTTCAAGCAAGGAAATAGAAGACACAATCAAAAATCTAACAACCAAGAAAAGCCCTGGACCAGACAGATTCACAACCAATTTCTATAAGACTACAAAGAAGAATTAATACCAATACTCCTCAAATTATTCCATGAAATAGAAAAGGAGAAGATCTTCCAAAATCATTCTATGAGGTTAGTATCATCCTGATATGAAAAGCAGGCAGACACATCAAGGAAAGAAAATTTCAGACCAATATCCCTCATAAACATAGATGGAAAAATTCTCAATAACATACTGGAAAATTGCATACAAAAACATATGTAAAATAGTGCACAATGATCAAGTGGGGTTCATTCCAGGATGCAAAGTTGGTTCAACATATGGAAATCAATAAACATAATTCATCATATCAATAGACTTAAAGATAAGAATCATATGATTATATCAATTGATGCAGAAAAAGCATTTGACAAAATACAGCTCCATTTCATTTTCAAAACACTAGAAAAACTAGGGAGAGTAGGAACATACATTAACACTATAAAAACTATCTAGGCTAAACCCAAGGCCAACATCATCCTAAATGGAGAAAAATTGGAAGCATTCCCACTAAAAATGGGAATAAAACAGGTGTGCCCTCTTTCACCACTTCTATTTAACATAATCCTTGAAACTCTAGCCAGGCAATTAGATTAAAGAAGTTAAATGGATACAAATAGGAAAAGAAGAACTAAAATTATCATTATTTGCTTTGAACATGATTCTATATTTAGAGTAGCCAAAAAACTCTACCAGAAAACTTCTAGAATAAATAAATGAATTTGGCAAAGTAGCAGGATATAAAATCCAGACCCGTGAAATCAAATGCATTTCTATACATCAGTGATGAACTCTCTGAAAGAGAATTTAGGAAAAGTACCCCATTTAAAATAGCCTCAAAAAATAAAATACTTGGGAATCAATTTAACAAAAGAGGTGAAAGACCTCTACAATGGAAACCAGAGAACACTTAAAGAAATAGTAAAAGACCTTAGAAGATTGAAGGATCTCACATCTTTTATAGGCAGAATTAATATTGTCAAAATGGATGTAATACCTAAAGCTCTATATAGATTCAATGCAATTCCAATTAAAATCTCGACATCATTCCTTATAGAAATAGAAAAAAAAAGCAATCATGAAATTCATTTGGAAAAGTAAGAGATCCAGAATAGCCAAAGCAATCCTTAGCAAGAAGAATGAAGGAGGAGGCATCACAATACCAGTCCTTTCATAGTATTGTATAGGATATTTTGAACTATTTCACTTATTTCCAGATGCTCCAAAGCAAATTCTTTTATTATTTCCATTTATATTTGAATAATTTACTTAATCCATCTTTAAGTAAAGGTAAATTTGTGAAAATTTTCCTAATTTTCCTTTATCTGAGAATTTTGAGAATGCTTCAATTTCTCTTGAATTCTGTCAGAAGGATTTAGACAGTTATATAATCTGTGGGTGATTGTTCTTTTCCAAGCACTTGAAAAATACTGTGTACCTCCTTCTGGCCTCCATGTGATCAGGTGGCAAATCTGCTAGTATTCAAATTGGTCTCTAATAAAATATTAAAAAAATGGCTGGGCATGTGGCTCAGTACTTAAGTGTTCATGAGTTCAACTCCAAGTACAAAAAACAAAAAAGAAAAAAAAAAAAGAAAAAAGAAAAAACAAAACTTGCAATCCTCCCACCTGAGCTTCCCAAGTTACTGGGATAAAAGGTATGTGCCACCATCCCCAGTTCAGCCATTCATTTTGAATATATTTTCTGATCCATATTATCTGACTTTCTTTCAATAAACCACATGATATACCCTTGTTATTCTCTCAGGATCTAGAGACCTTTTCATTTTTTCAATATATTTTTCTGTTTTTTAAATTGAGCTATAATCTACAATTTCTAATCTTAAATTTAGTCTATCCTGTGTCTTCTCTATTACTGAATCCAATCAAAGGCTTATTTTTATTTTATTTATTTATTTATTTTAGGAGGGTAACAGGGATTGAACTCAGGGGCACTCAACCACTGAGCCACATCCCCAGCCCTATTTTTTTTTTTTTTTTTTTTTGTATTTTATTTAGAGACAGAGTCTCACCAAGTTGTTTAGCACATTGCTTTTGCTGAGGTTGGCTTTGAACTCATGATTTTCCTGTCTCAGACTCCCAAGGTGTTGGGATTACAGGCATGTACCACCATGCCTGGCCTATTTTTTATTTTATTTATTTTATTCATTATTGTGTTTTTAGTTCCATAATTTTCATTTCATTTATAATAAAACCTATTTCCTTTTTCATATTTTTGCTTTATTGGTTTCAATTAAAGACAGTTGCTTCAGTTCCTTGTCATGTAATCCCAACATCCTTCTTGTCATAGTGATTGCATTAAGTGATTGTCATTTCTCATTCAAGTGGCAATCCCCTTGGTTTCTGCTATGATAGACAAGATGGGACACATACTGGGGCTGAAGAGGTTTCCCAGGATCAGGTGATTCTTGATGAAAGAGGTGGCATTACCACAACAAAATATCCTCTAGGTATTTCCCACTAAGTGGGGGACTAAGCCAGTGAGACAAAAAAGGATTCCCAGACCAGGCTTCTTGGATGTTTCCATCATTTTATTGCTTCTGCTACCCAACCTGCTTGCAGTGATTGTGCCCCTTCTCCTAGTCTGCATGCTTACTCTGGTGTTTTTAAGGCCAGGAGGGAAATCTGAGGCTCATGAATATGAAGATATTTCTTACACACCAGGCCACTTTCTGTAGCTGGTTTTCTTTTGCTGTCTTGGCTTAGCCATTTCAGATCTCTGTCAAAAAGGAGAATGTCAAGTGCAAGAGAGTGCCCTCTGTCTTCTTTTGGCCAGGCTCCTACTGTATTCACGTAGTTTAAGGCTCATTAGATGCTGTCAGAAGGACTTCCCTTCACTCCAGGTCAAGAATCCTCTGATGCCAGGCTGGAGGTCAGAACATGCTAAGACTGAGAAGCCATCCTCTGCTGGTTGTAGGGTAAGACACCTTATTGTAGTAATACTCAGAAATAGGCTTTTGGACCAGTTATTACCTTTCCAGATTTTTCTTCAGTTTTCTCTTAGCCCAGTTCCAAATTTTATAGATACGTGTGGAAAAGTAGAGAAAATGGGTTTATGTAGTCTGGCTATGTTAGGGTCTGTAAACAAGTCAAGATGGCACCTGGCATTTTGCCAGAGGGAGTGGTTTGTGAAGTAACCCAGGGAGCCATTAAGTGTGGAGATTCCTTATTGGTTGACTGCTGTATCTAGTTTATGTTAATTAAGATAAGCTGTCCTACAATAAACGGCTCCCACTCCTGCTGTATTGATGTACACAAGTTGCTCGTCACCCCCCCCACCCACCCCCACCCCCGTTATTTTGCTACAGCCGGACTGTGGCATGGCTAGGCCAGAAGTCCTGTGTAGACGACTTCTTGAAAATGTAAATATGAAGATTGTTAACTATTAAATTAAATCACAATCTCCAGGTAGAGTTTGCAAATCAAAATATTTAGAAAAATCCCTGGGTGTTTCCAATTAGGTGATAAACTGTGCAAATAAAATGTGACGTTGGATACATACCATTACTAAATATGGCATAGTTACTTAACCTGAATTATGCTAACTATTCTTTGCATTTTAATAAATATGTGCACTATGCAATGAATTTCACAGCTTTTAAAGACCATAAGTAGACCAATAGCAATTATGCTGTCCCCAGAAATGTAATTCTTTAGTTTTAGATATTTTTAAACCCATTTCTATAAATTCCAAAGCAATTAAGAAATGGTGATAAGATATCCCTTTATGCTTAGTTTTACTAAATAATTGCTGAAAGAGAAGAGAATGAAAGAATGACTGCAGAGCTTTCTCACATACAGATGTGAGGACATTTTCTCTTGATTATGAATAATAAATTCACACACTGATCATCCCCCAAAATGAACAGGTCTCTAGATCTTGAGATAATAACAAACAAACATTTGTATCATTTGGTTTATAGAAAAAAAAGTCAGATAATATAGGACAGAAAATATATTCAAAAAGAATGGCTGAACTAGGGAAGGTGGTACATACCTGTCATCCCAGAAACTTGGGAAGCTCAGGAAGTAACGGAAAATTCTTTAAACTTTAGGTTTAAATTATCTGGTTAATAGAACAGACTTAATACTTAAGCATGGTTGTTTTTGTTTGTTTATTTGTGTTTTTTTTTGTATACAAATTTTCTCTTGATTATGAGTAGGTAAATTCACAAACTGATCATTCTGAGTTTAGTAGAGATAACCAGTAATTTTGTAATTTGTTTCCTTTGGAAATTTCTATGGCCTGATCCAGTGGGCTCTTAGCTGTAAGTACTTAAAATTACATGGAAACAACATACTTTTTACTTGATTAATACCAATTTTAGGTATTATGGTTATTATGAAAATTCAGAATTGTACTCGTTATAATTGTGCTTTTATTCTGCAGACCTCTCTATTTCGTTGGAAATAAAAGGAAAATCAATTTCCTTCTTTTTCTAACAAGAAGGTCTTTTGTAGCAAGTAGAAATGATTACCCTCTAAGAAAATAAAATGAAAGAAAAAAAGCCTTCAATCTACATGAAGAAATAACAACTTTCCTTTTAATTTTTATTCTATTCCTCAGTGTGATTTTCTTAATTGGAGAAACACAGAATAACAACATAAAAATTCACAGGCCAGCAACCCATTCCTCACCTCAATTGATTTTCTGTTCTTTTCAAAGCAATAACAACTAGCACATTTACATTAATAAAGCCTACTTCTTATAAAATAATAGATCATTTTTCTCCACCCAAAAATCTGTATTAGTCAGTTGACATTGTAGAAAAAAAAAATGTAGAAAGACAAAATATTAAGTAAGCAAATTCTAGAGTATTTTAAGAAAACTAAAGGAAAAAGCAAAATTGAGGCAAAAAAGAAAAAAGAAACAACATTGATGCTTAGGACATGGCTGGATCTTTAAGTAGATAAAACTTTGATTTAAGCATACAAAATGTACCAAAAATTTTTAAATATTAAGTAATTCTTTTTTCATCAAAACCCCCAAGATTCCTCTTTTCTCACTTAGGATATCTTGCAAATGTTTTCCAAACATTAGCAATACCTACTTAAGAAGTAACTAAATCATCAAATTTACATGTGACTCACATGGATTTATTTATGGTACACCAATGCTTCTCATCATCACTCTCCTAATTGGGAATTCTTACTATTTTTTTTAATGTTTTGTTTTTCTCTCCAACACATTTGAAAACTACATCATGGACATGCACAATGTCAATATTCTTAATTGGAAAGTAGTTCCAGAGCTAGAGAGTCATAGGAAGCCTCACCATGACCCATGGTCTTCTCCCCTCTCCCCCCTTCTTGATCATTTTTGCACACTTACACTATAGCTTCTGATCACACTACTTTGGGGATGGCATATGTGAGAAAAGAAAAACAAATCTCTATCTTCTTTCAAAATACCAATAGGTTTTTAAAGAGTCTATCTTTGACTTCTTTATTCAGATAATTATGGTTATGTTCTCATATCTAAAAAAATAAAATAAAATAATCTTAAGTTTCAATTTCCTTTAACATAAAAACACCCACACATAGACACATCATCACATTTCATAATCCCTTGTTAAAATGGTCTGGCTAACAGACTTTAAAGGTGGTAATAAGTAATTATTTTGCCATAGCAGTTTATAGGTCTAAAACAATTAATATAGGGCTAGTTTGAAAGAACTTGTTAGAAC